>NC_090921.1:232569592-232803418 GCF_040938575.1 Ambystoma mexicanum
TAGAGCGCTTGATTTAACACACCTGCCAGTTCCATGCGAATGGTCACTCGTAAACTCTTGACTTCTGCTGAAAGCCTCATTGAAGGCCTTTGCAGACGTGTGAGACTGGCACCTACTCGAGCTGGGCCTCTATGAGCTGTTTGCATAATCTGAGATTGCCCTGCTTCCAGTCAAGGCGCAGCGGCCCCTTCTACTAAAAGGGATCAGCAGAGTGATCGCTAGTAGCAGAAATAAGGCAAGCAAGGCAATCAAGGCTTGTTTTTTTGTTTGATCTCTTCCTTTTCACGATGCTTCAAAGTCAACGAAAGGTACATGTGCAAAACGCTCATGCATTGGCCGGGAATCGAACCCGGGCCTCCCGCGTGGCAGGCGAGAATTCTACCACTGAACCACCAATGCCTTACATGCTGCACACTGGCGCTACAGTGCTCTGGACCATTGCAGCCCAGAGCAGCTGATTTAACAGAGCACTGCAGTGACATGAGGATGGCGCCAGCTCCGGTGGGTGAATGGGAGCTGCGCTGCCCTGGCAGTCCTTCTCACTCACTTGGCCACGAACGGCCAGGTTCTATAGACAGGAAAAGTGGACAGAGGCAAGCACACTGGTAGATGAGGGTGGCCTTTGTATGGGTCGCTACTCTGAGTGCAGTTCCCTGAGCACCGTGCCTCAGGAAAGCCAGACTTCTACTGCAGGACTCAGGGGATATCTTTGCAGCCACACGAGGCTGACACCCTTTCAATCTGGGCTTCTGGGGTCTTCTGGGAATTATTTGCATAATAGAAGGTTTCCCGCCTTAATTTGAAACTGCAGTTCCATCTTCTGCTAAAAGAGGGCAGCAGAGTGCTTTCTTTGCGCAGAAAACAGACAAGCAATGCAATCATCTTATCTACCGTTTCCATTTTTCTTTTCCCATGCCTTTTAAAATATCAAGAGACACGTCTACAAAAGTGCCATGCATTGGCCGGGAATCGAACCCGGGACTCCCGCTTGGGAAGCGAGAATTCTACCACTGAACTACCAATGCTTGACAAGCAGCATTACTGCGGTAGAGCGCTTGATTTAACACACCTGCCAGTTCCATGCGAATGGTCACTCGTAAACTCTTCACTTCTGCTGAAAGCCTCATTGAAGGCCTTTGCAGACGTGTGAGACTGGCACCTACTCGGGCTGGGCCTCTATGAGCTGTTTGCATAATCTGAGATTGCCCTGCTTCCAGTCAAGGCGCAGCGGCCCCTTCTACTAAAAGGGATCAGCAGAGTGATCGCTAGTAGCAGAAATAAGGCAAGCAAGGCAATCAAGGCTTGTTTTTTTGTTTGATCTCTTCCTTTTCACGATGCTTCAAAGTCAACGAAAGGTACATGTGCAAAACGCTCATGCATTGGCCGGGAATCGAACCCGGGCCTCCCGCGTGGCAGGCGAGAATTCTACCACTGAACCACCAATGCCTTACATGCTGCACACTGGCGCTACAGTGCTCTGGACCATTGCAGCCCAGAGCAGCTGATTTAACAGAGCACTGCAGTGACATGAGGATGGCGCCAGCTCCGGTGGGTGAATGGGAGCTGCGCTGCCCTGGCAGTCCTTCTCACTCACTTGGCCACGAACGGCCAGGTTCTATAGACAGGAAAAGTGGACAGAGGCAAGCACACTGGTAGATGAGGGTGGCCTTTGTATGGGTCGCTACTCTGAGTGCAGTTCCCTGAGCACCGTGCCTCAGGAAAGCCAGACTTCTACTGCAGGACTCAGGGGATATCTTTGCAGCCACACGAGGCTGACACCCTTTCAATCTGGGCTTCTGGGGTCTTCTGGGAATTATTTGCATAATAGAAGGTTTCCCGCCTTAAGTTGAAACTGCAGTTCCATCTTCTGCTAAAAGAGGGCAGCAGAGTGCTTTCTTTGCGCAGAAAACAGACAAGCAATGCAATCTTCTTATCTACCGTTTCCATTTTTCTTTTCCCATGCCTTTTAAAATATCAAGAGACACGTCTACAAAAGTGCCATGCATTGGCCGGGAATCGAACCCGGGCCTCCCGCTTGAGAAGCGAGAATTCTACCACTGAACTACCAATGCCTGACAAGCAGCATTACTGCGGTAGAGCGCTTGATTTAACACACCTGCCAGTTCCATGCGAATGGTCACTTGTAAACTCTTCACTTCTGCTGAAAGCCTCATTGAAGGCCTTTGCAGACGTGTGAGACTGGCACCTACTCGGGCTGGGCCTCTATGAGCTGTTTGCATAATCTGAGATTGCCCTGCTTCCAGTCAAGGCGCAGCGGCCCCTTCTACTAAAAGGGATCAGCAGCGTGATCGCTAGTAGCAGAAATAAGGCAAGCAAGGCAATCAAGGCTTGTTTTTTTGTTCGGTCTCTTCCTTTTCACGATGCTTCAAAGTCAACGAAAGGTACATGTGCAAAACGCTCATGCATTGGCCGGGAATCGAACCCGGGCCTCCCGCGTGGCAGGCGAGAATTCTACCACTGAACCACCAATGCCTTACATGCTGCACACTGGCGCTACAGTGCTCTGGACCATTGCAGCCCAGAGCAGCTGATTTAACAGAGCACTGCAGTGACATGAGGATGGCGCCAGCTCCGGTGGGTGAATGGGAGCTGCGCTGCCCTGGCAGTCCTTCTCACTCACTTGGCCACGAACAGCCACGAACGGCCAGGTTCTATAGACAGGAAAAGTGGACAGAGGCAAGCACACTGGTAGATGAGGGTGGCCTTTGTATGGGTCGCTACTCTGAGTGCAGTTCCCTGAGCACCGTGCCTCAGGAAAGCCAGACTTCTACTGCAGGACTCAGTGGATATCTTTGCAGCCACACGAGGCTGACACCCTTTCAATCTGGGCTTCTGGGGTCTTCTGGGAATTATTTGCATAATAGAAGGTTTCCCGCCTTAAGTTGAAACTGCAGTTCCATCTTCTGCTAAAAGAGGGCAGCAGAGTGCTTTCTTTGCGCAGAAAACAGAGAAGCAATGCAATCATCTTATCTACCGTTTCCATTTTTCTTTTCCCATGCCTTTTAAAATATCAAGAGACACGTCTACAAAAGTGCCATGCATTGGCCGGGAATCGAACCCGGGCCTCCCGCTTGGGAAGCGAGAATTCTACCACTGAACTACCAATGCTTGACAAGCAGCATTACTGCGGTAGAGCGCTTGATTTAACACACCTGCCAGTTCCATGCGAATGGTCACTCGTAAACTCTTGACTTCTGCTGAAAGCCTCATTGAAGGCCTTTGCAGACGTGTGAGACTGGCACCTACTCGGGCTGGGCCTCTATGAGCTGTTTGCATAATCTGAGATTGCCCTGCTTCCAGTCAAGGCGCAGCGGCCCCTTCTACTAAAAGGGATCAGCAGAGTGATCGCTAGTAGCAGAAATAAGGCAAGCAAGGCAATCAAGGCTTGTTTTTTTGCTTGATCTCTTCCTTTTCACGATGCTTCAAAGTCAACGAAAGGTACATGTGCAAAACGCTCATGCATTGGCCGGGAATCGAACCCGGGCCTCCCGCGTGGCAGGCGAGAATTCTACCACTGAACCACCAATGCCTTACATGCTGCACACTGGCGCTACAGTGCTCTGGACCATTGCAGCCCAGAGCAGCTGATTTAACAGAGCACTGCAGTGACATGAGGATGGCGCCAGCTCCGGTGGGTGAATGGGAGCTGCGCTGCCCTGGCAGTCCTTCTCACTCACTTGGCCACGAACGGCCAGGTTCTATAGACAGGAAAAGTGGACAGAGGCAAGCACACTGGTAGATGAGGGTGGCCTTTGTATGGGTCGCTACTCTGAGTGCAGTTCCCTGAGCACCGTGCCTCAGGAAAGCCAGACTTCTACTGCAGGACTCAGGGGATATCTTTGCAGCCACACGAGGCTGACACCCTTTCAATCTGGGCTTCTGGGGTCTTCTGGGAATTATTTGCATAATAGAAGGTTTCCCGCCTTAAGTTGAAACTGCAGTTCCATCTTCTGCTAAAAGAGGGCAGCAGAGTGCTTTCTTTGCGCAGAAAACAGACAAGCAATGCAATCATCTTATCTACCGTTTCCATTTTTCTTTTCCCATGCCTTTTAAAATATCAAGAGACACGTCTACAAAAGTGCCATGCATTGGCCGGGAATCGAACCCGGGCCTCCCACTTGGGAAGCGAGAATTCTACCACTGAGCTACCAATGCCTGACAAGCAACATTACTGCGGTAGAGCACTTGATTTAACACACCTGCCAGTTCCATGCGAATGGTCACTCGTAAACTCTTGACTTCTGCTGAAAGCCTCATTGAAGGCCTTTGCAGACGTGTGAGACTGGCACCTACTCGGGCTGGGCCTCTATGAGCTGTTTGCATAATCTGAGATTGCCCTGCTTCCAGTCAAGGCGCAGCGGCCCCTTCTACTAAAAGGGATCAGCAGAGTGATCGCTAGTAGCAGAAATAAGGCAAGCAAGGCAATCAAGGCTTGTTTTTTTGTTCGGTCTCTTCCTTTTCACGATGCTTCAAAGTCAACGAAAGGTACATGTGCAAAACGCTCATGCATTGGCCGGGAATCGAACCCGGGCCTCCCGCGTGGCAGGCGAGAATTCTACCACTGAACCACCAATGCCTTACATGCTGCACACTGGCGCTACAGTGCTCTGGACCATTGCAGCCCAGAGCAGCTGATTTAACAGAGCACTGCAGTGACATGAGGATGGCGCCAGCTCCGGTGGGTGAATGGGAGCTGCGCTGCCCTGGCAGTCCTTCTCACTCACTTGGCCACGAACGGCCACGAACGGCCAGGTTCTATAGACAGGAAAAGTGGACAGAGGCAAGCACACTGGTAGATGAGGGTGGCCTTTGTATGGGTCGCTACTCTGAGTGCAGTTCCCTGAGCACCGTGCCTCAGGAAAGCCAGACTTCTACCGCAGGACTCAGGGGATATCTTTGCAGCCACACGAGGCTGACACCCTTTCAATCTGGGCTTCTGGGGTCTTCTGGGAATTATTTGCATAATAGAAGGTTTCCCGCCTTAAGTTGAAACTGCAGTTCCATCTTCTGCTAAAAGAGGGCAGCAGAGTGCTTTCTTTGCGCAGAAAACAGACAAGCAATGCAATCATCTTATCTACCGTTTCCATTTTTCTTTTCCCATGCCTTTTAAAATATCAAGAGACACGTCTACAAAAGTGCCATGCATTGGCCGGGAATCGAACCCGGGCCTCCCGCTTGGGAAGCGAGAATTCTACCACTGAACTACCAATGCTTGACAAGCAGCATTACTGCGGTAGAGCGCTTGATTTAACACACCTGCCAGTTCCATGCGAATGGTCACTCGTAAACTCTTGACTTCTGCTGAAAGCCTCATTGAAGGCCTTTGCAGACGTGTGAGACTGGCACCTACTCGGGCTGGGCCTCTATGAGCTGTTTGCATAATCTGAGATTGCCCTGCTTCCAGTCAAGGCGCAGCGGCCCCTTCTACTAAAAGGGATCAGCAGAGTGATCGCTAGTAGCAGAAATAAGGTAAGCAAGGCAATCAAGGCTTGTTTTTTTGTTTGGTCTCTTCCTTTTCACGATGCTTCAAAGTCAATGAAAGGTACATGTGCAAAACGCTCATGCATTGGCCGGGAATCGAACCGCGTGGCAGGCAAGAATTCTACCACTGAACCACCAATGCCGTACATGCTGCACACTGGCGCTACAGTGCTCTGGACCATTACAGCCCAGAGCAGCTGATTTAACAGAGCACTGCAGTGACATGAGGATGGCGCCAGCTCCGGTGGGTGAATGGGAGCTGCGCTGCCCTGGCAGTCCTTCTCACTCACTTGGCCACGAACGGCCAGGTTCTATAGACAGGAAAAGTGGACGGAGGCAAGCACACTGGTAGATGAGGGTGGCCTTTGTATGGGTCGCTACTCTGAGTGCAGTTCCCTGAGCACCGTGCCTCAGGAAAGCCAGACTTCTACTGCAGGACTCAGGGGATATCTTTGCAGCCACACGAGGCTGACACCCTTTCAATCTGGGCTTCTGGGGTCTTCTGGGAATTATTTGCATAATAGAAGGTTTCCCGCCTTAAGTTGAAACTGCAGTTCCATCTTCTGCTAAAAGAGGGCAGCAGAGTGCTTTCTTTGCGCAGAAAACAGACAAGCAATGCAATCATCTTATCTACCGTTTCCATTTTTCTTTTCCCATGCCTTTTAAAATATCAAGAGACACGTCTACAAAAGTGCCATGCATTGGCCGGGAATCGAACCCGGGCCTCCCGCTTGGGAAGCGAGAATTCTACCACTGAACTACCAATGCCTGACAAGCAGCATTACTGCGGTAGAGCGCTTGATTTAACACACCTGCCAGTTCCATGCGAATGGTCACTCGTAAACTCTTGACTTCTGCTGAAAGCCTCATTGAAGGCCTTTGCAGACGTGTGAGACTGGCACCTACTCGGGCTGGGCCTCTATGAGCTGTTTGCATAATCTGAGATTGCCCTGCTTCCAGTCAAGGCGCAGCGGCCCCTTCTTCTAAAAGGGATCAGCAGAGTGATCGCTAGTAGCAGAAATAAGGCAAGCAAGGCAATCAAGGCTTGTTTTTTTTGTTTGGTCTCTTCCTTTTCACGATGCTTCAAAGTCAACGAAAGGTACATGTGCAAAACGCTCATGCATTGGCCGGGAATCGAACCCGGGCCTCCCGCGCGGCAGGAGAGAATTCTACCACTGAACCACCAATGCCTTACATGCTGCACACTGGCGGTACAGTGCTCTGGACCATTTCAGCCCAGAGCAGCTGATTTAACAGAGCACTGCAGTGACATGAGGATGGCGCCAGCTCCGGTGGGTGAATGGGAGCTGCGCTGCCCTGGCAGTCCTTCTCACTCACTTGGCCACGAACGGCCAGGTTCTATAGACAGGAAAAGTCGACAGAGGCAAGCACACTGGTAGATGAGGGTGGCCTTTGTATGGGTCGCTACTCTGAGTGCAGTTCCCTGAGCACCGTGCCTCAGGAAAGCCAGACTTCTACCGCAGGACTCAGGGGATATCTTTGCAGCCACACGAGGCTGACACCCTTTCAATCTGGGCTTCTGGGGTCTTCTGGGAATTATTTGCATAATAGAAGGTTTCCCGCCTTAAGTTGAAACTGCAGTTCCATCTTCTGCTAAAAGAGGGCAGCAGAGTGCTTTCTTTGCGCAGAAAACAGACAAGCAATGCAATCATCTTATCTACCGTTTCCATTTTTCTTTTCCCATGCCTTTTAAAATATCAAGAGACACGTCTACAAAAGTGCCATGCATTGGCCGGGAATCGAACCCGGGCCTCCCGCTTGGGAAGCGAGAATTCTACCACTGAACTACCAATGCCTGACAAGCAGCATTACTGCGGTAGAGCGCTTGATTTAACACACCTGCCAGTTCCATGCGAATGGTCACTCGTAAACTCTTGACTTCTGCTGAAAGCCTCATTGAAGGCCTTTGCAGACGTGTGAGACTGGCACCTACTCGGGCTGGGCCTCTACGAGCTGTTTGCATAATCTGAGATTGCCCTGCTTCCAGTCAAGGCGCAGCGGCCCCTTCTTCTAAAAGGGATCAGCAGAGTGATCGCTAGTAGCAGAAATAAGGCAAGCAAGGCAATCAAGGCTTGTTTTTTTTGTTTGGTCTCTTCCTTTTCACGATGCTTCAAAGTCAACGAAAGGTACATGTGCAAAACGCTCATGCATTGGCCGGGAATCGAACCCGGGCCTCCAGCGTGGCAGGCGAGAATTCTACCACTGAACCACCAATGCCTTACATGCTGCACACTGGCGCTACAGTGCTCTGGACCATTTCAGCCCAGAGCAGCTGATTTAACAGAGCACTGCAGTGACATGAGGATGGCGCCAGCTCCGGTGGGTGAATGGGAGCTGCGCTGCCCTGGCAGTCCTTCTCACTCACTTGGCCACGAACGGCCAGGTTCTATAGACAGGAAAAGTGGACAGAGGCAAGCACACTGGTAGATGAGGGTGGCCTTTGTATGGGTCGCTACTCTGAGTGCAGTTCCCTGAGCACCGTGCCTCAGGAAAGCCAGACTTCTACTGCAGGACTCAGGGGATATCTTTGCAGCCACACGAGGCTGACACCCTTTCAATCTGGGCTTCTGGGGTCTTCTGGGAATTATTTGCATAATAGAAGGTTTCCCGCCTTAATTTGAAACTGCAGTTCCATCTTCTGCTAAAAGAGGGCAGCAGAGTGCTTTCTTTGCGCAGAAAACAGACAAGCAATGCAATCATCTTATCTACCGTTTCCATTTTTCTTTTCCCATGCCTTTTAAAATATCAAGAGACACGTCTACAAAAGTGCCATGCATTGGCCGGGAATCGAACCCGGGACTCCCGCTTGGGAAGCGAGAATTCTACCACTGAACTACCAATGCTTGACAAGCAGCATTACTGCGGTAGAGCGCTTGATTTAACACACCTGCCAGTTCCATGCGAATGGTCACTCGTAAACTCTTCACTTCTGCTGAAAGCCTCATTGAAGGCCTTTGCAGACGTGTGAGACTGGCACCTACTCGGGCTGGGCCTCTATGAGCTGTTTGCATAATCTGAGATTGCCCTGCTTCCAGTCAAGGCGCAGCGGCCCCTTCTACTAAAAGGGATCAGCAGAGTGATCGCTAGTAGCAGAAATAAGGCAAGCAAGGCAATCAAGGCTTGTTTTTTTGTTTGATCTCTTCCTTTTCACGATGCTTCAAAGTCAACGAAAGGTACATGTGCAAAACGCTCATGCATTGGCCGGGAATCGAACCCGGGCCTCCCACGTGGCAGGCGAGAATTCTACCACTGAACCACCAATGCCTTACATGCTGCACACTGGCGCTACAGTGCTCTGGACCATTGCAGCCCAGAGCAGCTGATTTAACAGAGCACTGCAGTGACATGAGGATGGCGCCAGCTCCGGTGGGTGAATGGGAGCTGCGCTGCCCTGGCAGTCCTTCTCACTCACTTGGCCACGAACGGCCAGGTTCTATAGACAGGAAAAGTGGACAGAGGCAAGCACACTGGTAGATGAGGGTGGCCTTTGTATGGGTCGCTACTCTGAGTGCAGTTCCCTGAGCACCGTGCCTCAGGAAAGCCAGACTTCTACTGCAGGACTCAGGGGATATCTTTGCAGCCACACGAGGCTGACACCCTTTCAATCTGGGCTTCTGGGGTCTTCTGGGAATTATTTGCATAATAGAAGGTTTCCCGCCTTAAGTTGAAACTGCAGTTCCATCTTCTGCTAAAAGAGGGCAGCAGAGTGCTTTCTTTGCGCAGAAAACAGACAAGCAATGCAATCTTCTTATCTACCGTTTCCATTTTTCTTTTCCCATGCCTTTTAAAATATCAAGAGACACGTCTACAAAAGTGCCATGCATTGGCCGGGAATCGAACCCGGGCCTCCCGCTTGAGAAGCGAGAATTCTACCACTGAACTACCAATGCCTGACAAGCAGCATTACTGCGGTAGAGCGCTTGATTTAACACACCTGCCAGTTCCATGCGAATGGTCACTTGTAAACTCTTCACTTCTGCTGAAAGCCTCATTGAAGGCCTTTGCAGACGTGTGAGACTGGCACCTACTCGGGCTGGGCCTCTATGAGCTGTTTGCATAATCTGAGATTGCCCTGCTTCCAGTCAAGGCGCAGCGGCCCCTTCTACTAAAAGGGATCAGCAGAGTGATCGCTAGTAGCAGAAATAAGGCAAGCAAGGCAATCAAGGCTTGTTTTTTTGTTCGGTCTCTTCCTTTTCACGATGCTTCAAAGTCAACGAAAGGTACATGTGCAAAACGCTCATGCATTGGCCGGGAATCGAACCCGGGCCTCCCGCGTGGCAGGCGAGAATTCTACCACTGAACCACCAATGCCTTACATGCTGCACACTGGCGCTACAGTGCTCTGGACCATTGCAGCCCAGAGCAGCTGATTTAACAGAGCACTGCAGTGACATGAGGATGGCGCCAGCTCCGGTGGGTGAATGGGAGCTGCGCTGCCCTGGCAGTCCTTCTCACTCACTTGGCCACGAACGGCCACGAACGGCCAGGTTCTATAGACAGGAAAAGTGGACAGAGGCAAGCACACTGGTAGATGAGGGTGGCCTTTGTATGGGTCGCTACTCTGAGTGCAGTTCCCTGAGCACCGTGCCTCAGGAAAGCCAGACTTCTACTGCAGGACTCAGTGGATATCTTTGCAGCCACACGAGGCTGACACCCTTTCAATCTGGGCTTCTGGGGTCTTCTGGGAATTATTTGCATAATAGAAGGTTTCCCGCCTTAAGTTGAAACTGCAGTTCCATCTTCTGCTAAAAGAGGGCAGCAGAGTGCTTTCTTTGCGCAGAAAACAGAGAAGCAATGCAATCATCTTATCTACCGTTTCCATTTTTCTTTTCCCATGCCTTTTAAAATATCAAGAGACACGTCTACAAAAGTGCCATGCATTGGCCGGGAATCGAACCCGGGCCTCCCGCTTGGGAAGCGAGAATTCTACCACTGAACTACCAATGCTTGACAAGCAGCATTACTGCGGTAGAGCGCTTGATTTAACACACCTGCCAGTTCCATGCGAATGGTCACTCGTAAACTCTTGACTTCTGCTGAAAGCCTCATTGAAGGCCTTTGCAGACGTGTGAGACTGGCACCTACTCGGGCTGGGCCTCTATGAGCTGTTTGCATAATCTGAGATTGCCCTGCTTCCAGTCAAGGCGCAGCGGCCCCTTCTACTAAAAGGGATCAGCAGAGTGATCGCTAGTAGCAGAAATAAGGCAAGCAAGGCAATCAAGGCTTGTTTTTTTGCTTGATCTCTTCCTTTTCACGATGCTTCAAAGTCAACGAAAGGTACATGTGCAAAACGCTCATGCATTGGCCGGGAATCGAACCCGGGCCTCCCGCGTGGCAGGCGAGAATTCTACCACTGAACCACCAATGCCTTACATGCTGCACACTGGCGCTACAGTGCTCTGGACCATTGCAGCCCAGAGCAGCTGATTTAACAGAGCACTGCAGTGACATGAGGATGGCGCCAGCTCCGGTGGGTGAATGGGAGCTGCGCTGCCCTGGCAGTCCTTCTCACTCACTTGGCCACGAACGGCCAGGATCTATAGACAGGAAAAGTGGACAGAGGCAAGCACACTGGTAGATGAGGGTGGCCTTTGTATGGGTCGCTACTCTGAGTGCAGTTCCCTGAGCACCGTGCCTCAGGAAAGCCAGACTTCTACTGCAGGACTCAGGGGATATCTTTGCAGCCACACGAGGCTGACACCCTTTCAATCTGGGCTTCTGGGGTCTTCTGGGAATTATTTGCATAATAGAAGGTTTCCCGCCTTAAGTTGAAACTGCAGTTCCATCTTCTGCTAAAAGAGGGCAGCAGAGTGCTTTCTTTGCGCAGAAAACAGACAAGCAATGCAATCATCTTATCTACCGTTTCCATTTTTCTTTTCCCATGCCTTTTAAAATATCAAGAGACACGTCTACAAAAGTGCCATGCATTGGCCGGGAATCGAACCCGGGCCTCCCACTTGGGAAGCGAGAATTCTACCACTGAGCTACCAATGCCTGACAAGCAACATTACTGCGGTAGAGCACTTGATTTAACACACCTGCCAGTTCCATGCGAATGGTCACTCGTAAACTCTTGACTTCTGCTGAAAGCCTCATTGAAGGCCTTTGCAGACGTGTGAGACTGGCACCTACTCGGGCTGGGCCTCTATGAGCTGTTTGCATAATCTGAGATTGCCCTGCTTCCAGTCAAGGCGCAGCGGCCCCTTCTACTAAAAGGGATCAGCAGAGTGATCGCTAGTAGCAGAAATAAGGCAAGCAAGGCAATCAAGGCTTGTTTTTTTGTTCGGTCTCTTCCTTTTCACGATGCTTCAAAGTCAACGAAAGGTACATGTGCAAAACGCTCATGCATTGGCCGGGAATCGAACCCGGGCCTCCCGCGTGGCAGGCGAGAATTCTACCACTGAACCACCAATGCCTTACATGCTGCACACTGGCGCTACAGTGCTCTGGACCATTGCAGCCCAGAGCAGCTGATTTAACAGAGCACTGCAGTGACATGAGGATGGCGCCAGCTCCGGTGGGTGAATGGGAGCTGCGCTGCCCTGGCAGTCCTTCTCACTCACTTGGCCACGAACGGCCACGAACGGCCAGGTTCTATAGACAGGAAAAGTGGACAGAGGCAAGCACACTGGTAGATGAGGGTGGCCTTTGTATGGGTCGCTACTCTGAGTGCAGTTCCCTGAGCACCGTGCCTCAGGAAAGCCAGACTTCTACCGCAGGACTCAGGGGATATCTTTGCAGCCACACGAGGCTGACACCCTTTCAATCTGGGCTTCTGGGGTCTTCTGGGAATTATTTGCATAATAGAAGGTTTCCCGCCTTAAGTTGAAACTGCAGTTCCATCTTCTGCTAAAAGAGGGCAGCAGAGTGCTTTCTTTGCGCAGAAAACAGACAAGCAATGCAATCATCTTATCTACCGTTTCCATTTTTCTTTTCCCATGCCTTTTAAAATATCAAGAGACACGTCTACAAAAGTGCCATGCATTGGCCGGGAATCGAACCCGGGCCTCCCGCTTGGGAAGCGAGAATTCTACCACTGAACTACCAATGCTTGACAAGCAGCATTACTGCGGTAGAGCGCTTGATTTAACACACCTGCCAGTTCCATGCGAATGGTCACTCGTAAACTCTTGACTTCTGCTGAAAGCCTCATTGAAGGCCTTTGCAGACGTGTGAGACTGGCACCTACTCGGGCTGGGCCTCTATGAGCTGTTTGCATAATCTGAGATTGCCCTGCTTCCAGTCAAGGCGCAGCGGCCCCTTCTACTAAAAGGGATCAGCAGAGTGATCGCTAGTAGCAGAAATAAGGTAAGCAAGGCAATCAAGGCTTGTTTTTTTGCTTGATCTCTTCCTTTTCACGATGCTTCAAAGTCAACGAAAGGTACATGTGCAAAACGCTCATGCATTGGCCGGGAATCGAACCCGGGCCTCCCGCGTGGCAGGCGAGAATTCTACCACTGAACCACCAATGCCTTACATGCTGCACACTGGCGCTACAGTGCTCTGGACCATTGCAGCCCAGAGCAGCTGATTTAACAGAGCACTGCAGTGACATGAGGATGGCGCCAGCTCCGGTGGGTGAATGGGAGCTGCGCTGCCCTGGCAGTCCTTCTCACTCACTTGGCCACGAACGGCCAGGTTCTATAGACAGGAAAAGTGGACAGAGGCAAGCACACTGGTAGATGAGGGTGGCCTTTGTATGGGTCGCTACTCTGAGTGCAGTTCCCTGAGCACCGTGCCTCAGGAAAGCCAGACTTCTACTGCAGGACTCAGGGGATATCTTTGCAGCCACACGAGGCTGACACCCTTTCAATCTGGGCTTCTGGGGTCTTCTGGGAATTATTTGCATAATAGAAGGTTTCCCGCCTTAAGTTGAAACTGCAGTTCCATCTTCTGCTAAAAGAGGGCAGCAGAGTGCTTTCTTTGCGCAGAAAACAGACAAGCAATGCAATCATCTTATCTACCGTTTCCATTTTTCTTTTCCCATGCCTTTTAAAATATCAAGAGACACGTCTACAAAAGTGCCATGCATTGGCCGGGAATCGAACCCGGGCCTCCCACTTGGGAAGCGAGAATTCTACCACTGAGCTACCAATGCCTGACAAGCAACATTACTGCGGTAGAGCACTTGATTTAACACACCTGCCAGTTCCATGCGAATGGTCACTCGTAAACTCTTGACTTCTGCTGAAAGCCTCATTGAAGGCCTTTGCAGACGTGTGAGACTGGCACCTACTCGGGCTGGGCCTCTATGAGCTGTTTGCATAATCTGAGATTGCCCTGCTTCCAGTCAAGGCGCAGCGGCCCCTTCTACTAAAAGGGATCAGCAGAGTGATCGCTAGTAGCAGAAATAAGGCAAGCAAGGCAATCAAGGCTTGTTTTTTTGTTCGGTCTCTTCCTTTTCACGATGCTTCAAAGTCAACGAAAGGTACATGTGCAAAACGCTCATGCATTGGCCGGGAATCGAACCCGGGCCTCCCGCGTGGCAGGCGAGAATTCTACCACTGAACCACCAATGCCTTACATGCTGCACACTGGCGCTACAGTGCTCTGGACCATTGCAGCCCAGAGCAGCTGATTTAACAGAGCACTGCAGTGACATGAGGATGGCGCCAGCTCCGGTGGGTGAATGGGAGCTGCGCTGCCCTGGCAGTCCTTCTCACTCACTTGGCCACGAACGGCCACGAACGGCCAGGTTCTATAGACAGGAAAAGTGGACAGAGGCAAGCACACTGGTAGATGAGGGTGGCCTTTGTATGGGTCGCTACTCTGAGTGCAGTTCCCTGAGCACCGTGCCTCAGGAAAGCCAGACTTCTACCGCAGGACTCAGGGGATATCTTTGCAGCCACACGAGGCTGACACCCTTTCAATCTGGGCTTCTGGGGTCTTCTGGGAATTATTTGCATAATAGAAGGTTTCCCGCCTTAAGTTGAAACTGCAGTTCCATCTTCTGCTAAAAGAGGGCAGCAGAGTGCTTTCTTTGCGCAGAAAACAGACAAGCAATGCAATCATCTTATCTACCGTTTCCATTTTTCTTTTCCCATGCCTTTTAAAATATCAAGAGACACGTCTACAAAAGTGCCATGCATTGGCCGGGAATCGAACCCGGGCCTCCCGCTTGGGAAGCGAGAATTCTACCACTGAACTACCAATGCTTGACAAGCAGCATTACTGCGGTAGAGCGCTTGATTTAACACACCTGCCAGTTCCATGCGAATGGTCACTCGTAAACTCTTGACTTCTGCTGAAAGCCTCATTGAAGGCCTTTGCAGACGTGTGAGACTGGCACCTACTCGGGCTGGGCCTCTATGAGCTGTTTGCATAATCTGAGATTGCCCTGCTTCCAGTCAAGGCGCAGCGGCCCCTTCTACTAAAAGGGATCAGCAGAGTGATCGCTAGTAGCAGAAATAAGGTAAGCAAGGCAATCAAGGCTTGTTTTTTTGTTTGGTCTCTTCCTTTTCACGATGCTTCAAAGTCAATGAAAGGTACATGTGCAAAACGCTCATGCATTGGCCGGGAATCGAACCCGGGCCTCCCGCGTGGCAGGCAAGAATTCTACCACTGAACCACCAATGCCGTACATGCTGCACACTGGCGCTACAGTGCTCTGGACCATTACAGCCCAGAGCAGCTGATTTAACAGAGCACTGCAGTGACATGAGGATGGCGCCAGCTCCGGTGGGTGAATGGGAGCTGCGCTGCCCTGGCAGTCCTTCTCACTCACTTGGCCACGAACGGCCAGGTTCTATAGACAGGAAAAGTGGACGGAGGCAAGCACACTGGTAGATGAGGGTGGCCTTTGTATGGGTCGCTACTCTGAGTGCAGTTCCCTGAGCACCGTGCCTCAGGAAAGCCAGACTTCTACTGCAGGACTCAGGGGATATCTTTGCAGCCACACGAGGCTGACACCCTTTCAATCTGGGCTTCTGGGGTCTTCTGGGAATTATTTGCATAATAGAAGGTTTCCCGCCTTAAGTTGAAACTGCAGTTCCATCTTCTGCTAAAAGAGGGCAGCAGAGTGCTTTCTTTGCGCAGAAAACAGACAAGCAATGCAATCATCTTATCTACCGTTTCCATTTTTCTTTTCCCATGCCTTTTAAAATATCAAGAGACACGTCTACAAAAGTGCCATGCATTGGCCGGGAATCGAACCCGGGCCTCCCGCTTGGGAAGCGAGAATTCTACCACTGAACTACCAATGCCTGACAAGCAGCATTACTGCGGTAGAGCGCTTGATTTAACACACCTGCCAGTTCCATGCGAATGGTCACTCGTAAACTCTTGACTTCTGCTGAAAGCCTCATTGAAGGCCTTTGCAGACGTGTGAGACTGGCACCTACTCGGGCTGGGCCTCTATGAGCTGTTTGCATAATCTGAGATTGCCCTGCTTCCAGTCAAGGCGCAGCGGCCCCTTCTTCTAAAAGGGATCAGCAGAGTGATCGCTAGTAGCAGAAATAAGGCAAGCAAGGCAATCAAGGCTTGTTTTTTTTGTTTGGTCTCTTCCTTTTCACGATGCTTCAAAGTCAACGAAAGGTACATGTGCAAAACGCTCATGCATTGGCCGGGAATCGAACCCGGGCCTCCCGCGCGGCAGGCGAGAATTCTACCACTGAACCACCAATGCCTTACATGCTGCACACTGGCGGTACAGTGCTCTGGACCATTTCAGCCCAGAGCAGCTGATTTAACAGAGCACTGCAGTGACATGAGGATGGCGCCAGCTCCGGTGGGTGAATGGGAGCTGCGCTGCCCTGGCAGTCCTTCTCACTCACTTGGCCACGAACGGCCAGGTTCTATAGACAGGAAAAGTCGACAGAGGCAAGCACACTGGTAGATGAGGGTGGCCTTTGTATGGGTCGCTACTCTGAGTGCAGTTCCCTGAGCACCGTGCCTCAGGAAAGCCAGACTTCTACCGCAGGACTCAGGGGATATCTTTGCAGCCACACGAGGCTGACACCCTTTCAATCTGGGCTTCTGGGGTCTTCTGGGAATTATTTGCATAATAGAAGGTTTCCCGCCTTAAGTTGAAACTGCAGTTCCATCTTCTGCTAAAAGAGGGCAGCAGAGTGCTTTCTTTGCGCAGAAAACAGACAAGCAATGCAATCATCTTATCTACCGTTTCCATTTTTCTTTTCCCATGCCTTTTAAAATATCAAGAGACACGTCTACAAAAGTGCCATGCATTGGCCGGGAATCGAACCCGGGCCTCCCGCTTGGGAAGCGAGAATTCTACCACTGAACTACCAATGCCTGACAAGCAGCATTACTGCGGTAGAGCGCTTGATTTAACACACCTGCCAGTTCCATGCGAATGGTCACTCGTAAACTCTTGACTTCTGCTGAAAGCCTCATTGAAGGCCTTTGCAGACGTGTGAGACTGGCACCTACTCGGGCTGGGCCTCTATGAGCTGTTTGCATAATCTGAGATTGCCCTGCTTCCAGTCAAGGCGCAGCGGCCCCTTCTTCTAAAAGGGATCAGCAGAGTGATCGCTAGTAGCAGAAATAAGGCAAGCAAGGCAATCAAGGCTTGTTTTTTTTGTTTGGTCTCTTCCTTTTCACGATGCTTCAAAGTCAACGAAAGGTACATGTGCAAAACGCTCATGCATTGGCCGGGAATCGAACCCGGGCCTCCCGCGTGGCAGGCGAGAATTCTACCACTGAACCACCAATGCCTTACATGCTGCACACTGGCGCTACAGTGCTCTGGACCATTTCAGCCCAGAGCAGCTGATTTAACAGAGCACTGCAGTGACATGAGGATGGCGCCAGCTCCGGTGGGTGAATGGGAGCTGCGCTGCCCTGGCAGTCCTTCTCACTCACTTGGCCACGAACGGCCAGGTTCTATAGACAGGAAAAGTGGACAGAGGCAAGCACACTGGTAGATGAGGGTGGCCTTTGTATGGGTCGCTACTCTGAGTGCAGTTCCCTGAGCACCGTGCCTCAGGAAAGCCAGACTTCTACTGCAGGACTCAGGGGATATCTTTGCAGCCACACGAGGCTGACACCCTTTCAATCTGGGCTTCTGGGGTCTTCTGGGAATTATTTGCATAATAGAAGGTTTCCCGCCTTAATTTGAAACTGCAGTTCCATCTTCTGCTAAAAGAGGGCAGCAGAGTGCTTTCTTTGCGCAGAAAACAGACAAGCAATGCAATCATCTTATCTACCGTTTCCATTTTTCTTTTCCCATGCCTTTTAAAATATCAAGAGACACGTCTACAAAAGTGCCATGCATTGGCCGGGAATCGAACCCGGGACTCCCGCTTGGGAAGCGAGAATTCTACCACTGAACTACCAATGCTTGACAAGCAGCATTACTGCGGTAGAGCGCTTGATTTAACACACCTGCCAGTTCCATGCGAATGGTCACTCGTAAACTCTTCACTTCTGCTGAAAGCCTCATTGAAGGCCTTTGCAGACGTGTGAGACTGGCACCTACTCGGGCTGGGCCTCTATGAGCTGTTTGCATAATCTGAGATTGCCCTGCTTCCAGTCAAGGCGCAGCGGCCCCTTCTACTAAAAGGGATCAGCAGAGTGATCGCTAGTAGCAGAAATAAGGCAAGCAAGGCAATCAAGGCTTGTTTTTTTGTTTGATCTCTTCCTTTTCACGATGCTTCAAAGTCAACGAAAGGTACATGTGCAAAATGCTCATGCATTGGCCGGGAATCGAACCCGGGCCTCCCGCGTGGCAGGCGAGAATTCTACCACTGAACCACCAATGCCTTACATGCTGCACACTGGCGCTACAGTGCTCTGGACCATTGCAGCCCAGAGCAGCTGATTTAACAGAGCACTGCAGTGACATGAGGATGGCGCCAGCTCCGGTGGGTGAATGGGAGCTGCGCTGCCCTGGCAGTCCTTCTCACTCACTTGGCCACGAACGGCCAGGTTCTATAGACAGGAAAAGTGGACAGAGGCAAGCACACTGGTAGATGAGGGTGGCCTTTGTATGGGTCGCTACTCTGAGTGCAGTTCCCTGAGCACCGTGCCTCAGGAAAGCCAGACTTCTACTGCAGGACTCAGGGGATATCTTTGCAGCCACACGAGGCTGACACCCTTTCAATCTGGGCTTCTGGGGTCTTCTGGGAATTATTTGCATAATAGAAGGTTTCCCGCCTTAAGTTGAAACTGCAGTTCCATCTTCTGCTAAAAGAGGGCAGCAGAGTGCTTTCTTTGCGCAGAAAACAGACAAGCAATGCAATCTTCTTATCTACCGTTTCCATTTTTCTTTTCCCATGCCTTTTAAAATATCAAGAGACACGTCTACAAAAGTGCCATGCATTGGCCGGGAATCGAACCCGGGCCTCCCGCTTGAGAAGCGAGAATTCTACCACTGAACTACCAATGCCTGACAAGCAGCATTACTGCGGTAGAGCGCTTGATTTAACACACCTGCCAGTTCCATGCGAATGGTCACTTGTAAACTCTTCACTTCTGCTGAAAGCCTCATTGAAGGCCTTTGCAGACGTGTGAGACTGGCACCTACTCGGGCTGGGCCTCTATGAGCTGTTTGCATAATCTGAGATTGCCCTGCTTCCAGTCAAGGCGCAGCGGCCCCTTCTACTAAAAGGGATCAGCAGAGTGATCGCTAGTAGCAGAAATAAGGCAAGCAAGGCAATCAAGGCTTGTTTTTTTGTTCGGTCTCTTCCTTTTCACGATGCTTCAAAGTCAACGAAAGGTACATGTGCAAAACGCTCATGCATTGGCCGGGAATCGAACCCGGGCCTCCCGCGTGGCAGGCGAGAATTCTACCACTGAACCACCAATGCCTTACATGCTGCACACTGGCGCTACAGTGCTCTGGACCATTGCAGCCCAGAGCAGCTGATTTAACAGAGCACTGCAGTGACATGAGGATGGCGCCAGCTCCGGTGGGTGAATGGGAGCTGCGCTGCCCTGGCAGTCCTTCTCACTCACTTGGCCACGAACGGCCACGAACGGCCAGGTTCTATAGACAGGAAAAGTGGACAGAGGCAAGCACACTGGTAGATGAGGGTGGCCTTTGTATGGGTCGCTACTCTGAGTGCAGTTCCCTGAGCACCGTGCCTCAGGAAAGCCAGACTTCTACTGCAGGACTCAGTGGATATCTTTGCAGCCACACGAGGCTGACACCCTTTCAATCTGGGCTTCTGGGGTCTTCTGGGAATTATTTGCATAATAGAAGGTTTCCCGCCTTAAGTTGAAACTGCAGTTCCATCTTCTGCTAAAAGAGGGCAGCAGAGTGCTTTCTTTGCGCAGAAAACAGAGAAGCAATGCAATCATCTTATCTACCGTTTCCATTTTTCTTTTCCCATGCCTTTTAAAATATCAAGAGACACGTCTACAAAAGTGCCATGCATTGGCCGGGAATCGAACCCGGGCCTCCCGCTTGGGAAGCGAGAATTCTACCACTGAACTACCAATGCTTGACAAGCAGCATTACTGCGGTAGAGCGCTTGATTTAACACACCTGCCAGTTCCATGCGAATGGTCACTCGTAAACTCTTGACTTCTGCTGAAAGCCTCATTGAAGGCCTTTGCAGACGTGTGAGACTGGCACCTACTCGGGCTGGGCCTCTATGAGCTGTTTGCATAATCTGAGATTGCCCTGCTTCCAGTCAAGGCGCAGCGGCCCCTTCTACTAAAAGGGATCAGCAGAGTGATCGCTAGTAGCAGAAATAAGGCAAGCAAGGCAATCAAGGCTTGTTTTTTTGCTTGATCTCTTCCTTTTCACGATGCTTCAAAGTCAACGAAAGGTACATGTGCAAAACGCTCATGCATTGGCCGGGAATCGAACCCGGGCCTCCCGCGTGGCAGGCGAGAATTCTACCACTGAACCACCAATGCCTTACATGCTGCACACTGGCGCTACAGTGCTCTGGACCATTGCAGCCCAGAGCAGCTGATTTAACAGAGCACTGCAGTGACATGAGGATGGCGCCAGCTCCGGTGGGTGAATGGGAGCTGCGCTGCCCTGGCAGTCCTTCTCACTCACTTGGCCACGAACGGCCAGGTTCTATAGACAGGAAAAGTGGACAGAGGCAAGCACACTGGTAGATGAGGGTGGCCTTTGTATGGGTCGCTACTCTGAGTGCAGTTCCCTGAGCACCGTGCCTCAGGAAAGCCAGACTTCTACTGCAGGACTCAGGGGATATCTTTGCAGCCACACGAGGCTGACACCCTTTCAATCTGGGCTTCTGGGGTCTTCTGGGAATTATTTGCATAATAGAAGGTTTCCCGCCTTAAGTTGAAACTGCAGTTCCATCTTCTGCTAAAAGAGGGCAGCAGAGTGCTTTCTTTGCGCAGAAAACAGACAAGCAATGCAATCATCTTATCTACCGTTTCCATTTTTCTTTTCCCATGCCTTTTAAAATATCAAGAGACACGTCTACAAAAGTGCCATGCATTGGCCGGGAATCGAACCCGGGCCTCCCACTTGGGAAGCGAGAATTCTACCACTGAGCTACCAATGCCTGACAAGCAACATTACTGCGGTAGAGCACTTGATTTAACACACCTGCCAGTTCCATGCGAATGGTCACTCGTAAACTCTTGACTTCTGCTGAAAGCCTCATTGAAGGCCTTTGCAGACGTGTGAGACTGGCACCTACTCGGGCTGGGCCTCTATGAGCTGTTTGCATAATCTGAGATTGCCCTGCTTCCAGTCAAGGCGCAGCGGCCCCTTCTACTAAAAGGGATCAGCAGAGTGATCGCTAGTAGCAGAAATAAGGCAAGCAAGGCAATCAAGGCTTGTTTTTTTGTTCGGTCTCTTCCTTTTCACGATGCTTCAAAGTCAACGAAAGGTACATGTGCAAAACGCTCATGCATTGGCCGGGAATCGAACCCGGGCCTCCCGCGTGGCAGGCGAGAATTCTACCACTGAACCACCAATGCCTTACATGCTGCACACTGGCGCTACAGTGCTCTGGACCATTGCAGCCCAGAGCAGCTGATTTAACAGAGCACTGCAGTGACATGAGGATGGCGCCAGCTCCGGTGGGTGAATGGGAGCTGCGCTGCCCTGGCAGTCCTTCTCACTCACTTGGCCACGAACGGCCACGAACGGCCAGGTTCTATAGACAGGAAAAGTGGACAGAGGCAAGCACACTGGTAGATGAGGGTGGCCTTTGTATGGGTCGCTACTCTGAGTGCAGTTCCCTGAGCACCGTGCCTCAGGAAAGCCAGACTTCTACCGCAGGACTCAGGGGATATCTTTGCAGCCACACGAGGCTGACACCCTTTCAATCTGGGCTTCTGGGGTCTTCTGGGAATTATTTGCATAATAGAAGGTTTCCCGCCTTAAGTTGAAACTGCAGTTCCATCTTCTGCTAAAAGAGGGCAGCAGAGTGCTTTCTTTGCGCAGAAAACAGACAAGCAATGCAATCATCTTATCTACCGTTTCCATTTTTCTTTTCCCATGCCTTTTAAAATATCAAGAGACACGTCTACAAAAGTGCCATGCATTGGCCGGGAATCGAACCCGGGCCTCCCGCTTGGGAAGCGAGAATTCTACCACTGAACTACCAATGCTTGACAAGCAGCATTACTGCGGTAGAGCGCTTGATTTAACACACCTGCCAGTTCCATGCGAATGGTCACTCGTAAACTCTTGACTTCTGCTGAAAGCCTCATTGAAGGCCTTTGCAGACGTGTGAGACTGGCACCTACTCGGGCTGGGCCTCTATGAGCTGTTTGCATAATCTGAGATTGCCCTGCTTCCAGTCAAGGCGCAGCGGCCCCTTCTACTAAAAGGGATCAGCAGAGTGATCGCTAGTAGCAGAAATAAGGTAAGCAAGGCAATCAAGGCTTGTTTTTTTGTTTGGTCTCTTCCTTTTCACGATGCTTCAAAGTCAATGAAAGGTACATGTGCAAAACGCTCATGCATTGGCCGGGAATCGAACCCGGGCCTCCCGCGTGGCAGGCAAGAATTCTACCACTGAACCACCAATGCCGTACATGCTGTACACTGGCGCTACAGTGCTCTGGACCATTACAGCCCAGAGCAGCTGATTTAACAGAGCACTGCAGTGACATGAGGATGGCGCCAGCTCCGGTGGGTGAATGGGAGCTGCGCTGCCCTGGCAGTCCTTCTCACTCACTTGGCCACGAACGGCCAGGTTCTATAGACAGGAAAAGTGGACGGAGGCAAGCACACTGGTAGATGAGGGTGGCCTTTGTATGGGTCGCTACTCTGAGTGCAGTTCCCTGAGCACCGTGCCTCAGGAAAGCCAGACTTCTACTGCAGGACTCAGGGGATATCTTTGCAGCCACACGAGGCTGACACCCTTTCAATCTGGGCTTCTGGGGTCTTCTGGGAATTATTTGCATAATAGAAGGTTTCCCGCCTTAAGTTGAAACTGCAGTTCCATCTTCTGCTAAAAGAGGGCAGCAGAGTGCTTTCTTTGCGCAGAAAACAGACAAGCAATGCAATCATCTTATCTACCGTTTCCATTTTTCTTTTCCCATGCCTTTTAAAATATCAAGAGACACGTCTACAAAAGTGCCATGCATTGGCCGGGAATCGAACCCGGGCCTCCCGCTTGGGAAGCGAGAATTCTACCACTGAACTACCAATGCCTGACAAGCAGCATTACTGCGGTAGAGCGCTTGATTTAACACACCTGCCAGTTCCATGCGAATGGTCACTCGTAAACTCTTGACTTCTGCTGAAAGCCTCATTGAAGGCCTTTGCAGACGTGTGAGACTGGCACCTAC
This sequence comes from Ambystoma mexicanum, assembly GCF_040938575.1. Lineage (NCBI taxonomy): Eukaryota > Metazoa > Chordata > Amphibia > Caudata > Ambystomatidae > Ambystoma > Ambystoma mexicanum. Next base: position 232,592,807 of record NC_090921.1, read on the forward strand.
TCGGGCTGGGCCTCTATGAGCTGTTTGCATAATCTGAGATTGCCCTGCTTCCAGTCAAGGCGCAGCGGCCCCTTCTTCTAAAAGGGATCAGCAGAGTGATCGCTAGTAGCAGAAATAAGGCAAGCAAGGCAATCAAGGCTTGTTTTTTTTGTTTGGTCTCTTCCTTTTCACGATGCTTCAAAGTCAACGAAAGGTACATGTGCAAAACGCTCATGCATTGGCCGGGAATCGAACCCGGGCCTCCCGCGCGGCAGGCGAGAATTCTACCACTGAACCACCAATGCCTTACATGCTGCACACTGGCGGTACAGTGCTCTGGACCATTTCAGCCCAGAGCAGCTGATTTAACAGAGCACTGCAGTGACATGAGGATGGCGCCAGCTCCGGTGGGTGAATGGGAGCTGCGCTGCCCTGGCAGTCCTTCTCACTCACTTGGCCACGAACGGCCAGGTTCTATAGACAGGAAAAGTCGACAGAGGCAAGCACACTGGTAGATGAGGGTGGCCTTTGTATGGGTCGCTACTCTGAGTGCAGTTCCCTGAGCACCGTGCCTCAGGAAAGCCAGACTTCTACCGCAGGACTCAGGGGATATCTTTGCAGCCACACGAGGCTGACACCCTTTCAATCTGGGCTTCTGGGGTCTTCTGGGAATTATTTGCATAATAGAAGGTTTCCCGCCTTAAGTTGAAACTGCAGTTCCATCTTCTGCTAAAAGAGGGCAGCAGAGTGCTTTCTTTGCGCAGAAAACAGACAAGCAATGCAATCATCTTATCTACCGTTTCCATTTTTCTTTTCCCATGCCTTTTAAAATATCAAGAGACACGTCTACAAAAGTGCCATGCATTGGCCGGGAATCGAACCCGGGCCTCCCGCTTGGGAAGCGAGAATTCTACCACTGAACTACCAATGCCTGACAAGCAGCATTACTGCGGTAGAGCGCTTGATTTAACACACCTGCCAGTTCCATGCGAATGGTCACTCGTAAACTCTTGACTTCTGCTGAAAGCCTCATTGAAGGCCTTTGCAGACGTGTGAGACTGGCACCTACTCGGGCTGGGCCTCTATGAGCTGTTTGCATAATCTGAGATTGCCCTGCTTCCAGTCAAGGCGCAGCGGCCCCTTCTTCTAAAAGGGATCAGCAGAGTGATCGCTAGTAGCAGAAATAAGGCAAGCAAGGCAATCAAGGCTTGTTTTTTTTGTTTGGTCTCTTCCTTTTCACGATGCTTCAAAGTCAACGAAAGGTACATGTGCAAAACGCTCATGCATTGGCCGGGAATCGAACCCGGGCCTCCCGCGTGGCAGGCGAGAATTCTACCACTGAACCACCAATGCCTTACATGCTGCACACTGGCGCTACAGTGCTCTGGACCATTTCAGCCCAGAGCAGCTGATTTAACAGAGCACTGCAGTGACATGAGGATGGCGCCAGCTCCGGTGGGTGAATGGGAGCTGCGCTGCCCTGGCAGTCCTTCTCACTCACTTGGCCACGAACGGCCAGGTTCTATAGACAGGAAAAGTGGACAGAGGCAAGCACACTGGTAGATGAGGGTGGCCTTTGTATGGGTCGCTACTCTGAGTGCAGTTCCCTGAGCACCGTGCCTCAGGAAAGCCAGACTTCTACCGCAGGACTCAGGGGATATCTTTGCAGCCACACGAGGCTGACACCCTTTCAATCTGGGCTTCTGGGGTCTTCTGGGAATTATTTGCATAATAGGTTTCCCGCCTTAAGTTGAAACTGCCGTTCCATCTTCTGCTAAAAGAGGGCAGCAGAGTGCTTTCTTTGCGCAGAAAACAGACAAGCAATGCAATCATCTTATCTACCGTTTCCATTTTTCTTTTCCCATGCCTTTTAAAATATCAAGAGACACGTCTACAAAAGTGCCATGCATTGGCCGGGAATCGAACCCGGGACTCCCGCTTGGGAAGCGAGAATTCTACCACTGAACTACCAATGCTTGACAAGCAGCATTACTGTGGTAGAGCGCTTGATTTAACACACCTGCCAGTTCCATGCGAATGGTCACTCGTAAACTCTTCACTTCTGCTGAAAGCCTCATTGAAGGCCTTTGCAGACGTGTGAGACTGGCACCTACTCGGGCTGGGCCTCTATGAGCTGTTTGCATAATCTGAGATTGCCCTGCTTCCAGTCAAGGCGCAGCGGCCCCTTCTACTAAAAGGGATCAGCAGAGTGATCGCTAGTAGCAGAAATAAGGCAAGCAAGGCAATCAAGGCTTGTTTTTTTGTTTGATCTCTTCCTTTTCACGATGCTTCAAAGTCAACGAAAGGTACATGTGCAAAACGCTCATGCATTGGCCGGGAATCGAACCCGGGCCTCCCGCGTGGCAGGCGAGAATTCTACCACTGAACCACCAATGCCTTACATGCTGCACACTGGCGCTACAGTGCTCTGGACCATTGCAGCCCAGAGCAGCTGATTTAACAGAGCACTGCAGTGACATGAGGATGGCGCCAGCTCCGGTGGGTGAATGGGAGCTGCGCTGCCCTGGCAGTCCTTCTCACTCACTTGGCCACGAACGGCCAGGTTCTATAGACAGGAAAAGTGGACAGAGGCAAGCACACTGGTAGATGAGGGTGGCCTTTGTATGGGTCGCTACTCTGAGTGCAGTTCCCTGAGCACCGTGCCTCAGGAAAGCCAGACTTCTACTGCAGGACTCAGGGGATATCTTTGCAGCCACACGAGGCTGACACCCTTTCAATCTGGGCTTCTGGGGTCTTCTGGGAATTATTTGCATAATAGAAGGTTTCCCGCCTTAAGTTGAAACTGCAGTTCCATCTTCTGCTAAAAGAGGGCAGCAGAGTGCTTTCTTTGCGCAGAAAACAGACAAGCAATGCAATCATCTTATCTACCGTTTCCATTTTTCTTTTCCCATGCCTTTTAAAATATCAAGAGACACGTCTACAAAAGTGCCATGCATTGGCCGGGAATCGAACCCGGGCCTCCCGCTTGGGAAGCGAGAATTCTACCACTGAACTACCAATGCCTGACAAGCAGCATTACTGCGGTAGAGCGCTTGATTTAACACACCTGCCAGTTCCATGCGAATGGTCACTTGTAAACTCTTCACTTCTGCTGAAAGCCTCATTGAAGGCCTTTGCAGACGTGTGAGACTGGCACCTACTCGGGCTGGGCCTCTATGAGCTGTTTGCATAATCTGAGATTGCCCTGCTTCCAGTCAAGGCGCAGCGGCCCCTTCTACTAAAAGGGATCAGCAGAGTGATCGCTAGTAGCAGAAATAAGGCAAGCAAGGCAATCAAGGCTTGTTTTTTTGTTCGGTCTCTTCCTTTTCACGATGCTTCAAAGTCAACGAAAGGTACATGTGCAAAACGCTCATGCATTGGCCGGGAATCGAACCCGGGCCTCCCGCGTGGCAGGCGAGAATTCTACCACTGAACCACCAATGCCTTACATGCTGCACACTGGCGCTACAGTGCTCTGGACCATTGCAGCCCAGAGCAGCTGATTTAACAGAGCACTGCAGTGACATGAGGATGGCGCCAGCTCCGGTGGGTGAATGGGAGCTGCGCTGCCCTGGCAGTCCTTCTCACTCACTTGGCCACGAACGGCCACGAACGGCCAGGTTCTATAGACAGGAAAAGTGGACAGAGGCAAGCACACTGGTAGATGAGGGTGGCCTTTGTATGGGTCGCTACTCTGAGTGCAGTTCCCTGAGCACCGTGCCTCAGGAAAGCCAGACTTCTACTGCAGGACTCAGTGGATATCTTTGCAGCCACACGAGGCTGACACCCTTTCAATCTGGGCTTCTGGGGTCTTCTGGGAATTATTTGCATAATAGAAGGTTTCCCGCCTTAAGTTGAAACTGCAGTTCCATCTTCTGCTAAAAGAGGGCAGCAGAGTGCTTTCTTTGCGCAGAAAACAGAGAAGCAATGCAATCATCTTATCTACCGTTTCCATTTTTCTTTTCCCATGCCTTTTAAAATATCAAGAGACACGTCTACAAAAGTGCCATGCATTGGCCGGGAATCGAACCCGGGCCTCCCGCTTGGGAAGCGAGAATTCTACCACTGAACTACCAATGCTTGACAAGCAGCATTACTGCGGTAGAGCGCTTGATTTAACACACCTGCCAGTTCCATGCGAATGGTCACTCGTAAACTCTTGACTTCTGCTGAAAGCCTCATTGAAGGCCTTTGCAGACGTGTGAGACTGGCACCTACTCGGGCTGGGCCTCTATGAGCTGTTTGCATAATCTGAGATTGCCCTGCTTCCAGTCAAGGCGCAGCGGCCCCTTCTACTAAAAGGGATCAGCAGAGTGATCGCTAGTAGCAGAAATAAGGCAAGCAAGGCAATCAAGGCTTGTTTTTTTGTTTGATCTCTTCCTTTTCACGATGCTTCAAAGTCAACGAAAGGTACATGTGCAAAACGCTCATGCATTGGCCGGGAATCGAACCCGGGCCTCCCGCGTGGCAGGCGAGAATTCTACCACTGAACCACCAATGCCTTACATGCTGCACACTGGCGCTACAGTGCTCTGGACCATTGCAGCCCAGAGCAGCTGATTTAACAGAGCACTGCAGTGACATGAGGATGGCGCCAGCTCCGGTGGGTGAATGGGAGCTGCGCTGCCCTGGCAGTCCTTCTCACTCACTTGGCCACGAACGGCCAGGTTCTATAGACAGGAAAAGTGGACAGAGGCAAGCACACTGGTAGATGAGGGTGGCCTTTGTATGGGTCGCTACTCTGAGTGCAGTTCCCTGAGCACCGTGCCTCAGGAAAGCCAGACTTCTACTGCAGGACTCAGGGGATATCTTTGCAGCCACACGAGGCTGACACCCTTTCAATCTGGGCTTCTGGGGTCTTCTGGGAATTATTTGCATAATAGAAGGTTTCCCGCCTTAAGTTGAAACTGCAGTTCCATCTTCTGCTAAAAGAGGGCAGCAGAGTGCTTTCTTTGCGCAGAAAACAGACAAGCAATGCAATCATCTTATCTACCGTTTCCATTTTTCTTTTCCCATGCCTTTTAAAATATCAAGAGACACGTCTACAAAAGTGCCATGCATTGGCCGGGAATCGAACCCGGGCCTCCCGCTTGGGAAGCGAGAATTCTACCACTGAACTACCAATGCTTGACAAGCAGCATTACTGCGGTAGAGCGCTTGATTTAACACACCTGCCAGTTCCATGCGAATGGTCACTCGTAAACTCTTGACTTCTGCTGAAAGCCTCATTGAAGGCCTTTGCAGACGTGTGAGACTGGCACCTACTCGGGCTGGGCCTCTATGAGCTGTTTGCATAATCTGAGATTGCCCTGCTTCCAGTCAAGGCGCAGCGGCCCCTTCTACTAAAAGGGATCAGCAGAGTGATCGCTAGTAGCAGAAATAAGGTAAGCAAGGCAATCAAGGCTTGTTTTTTTGTTTGGTCTCTTCCTTTTCACGATGCTTCAAAGTCAATGAAAGGTACATGTGCAAAACGCTCATGCATTGGCCGGGAATCGAACCCGGGCCTCCCGCGTGGCAGGCAAGAATTCTACCACTGAACCACCAATGCCGTACATGCTGCACACTGGCGCTACAGTGCTCTGGACCATTACAGCCCAGAGCAGCTGATTTAACAGAGCACTGCAGTGACATGAGGATGGCGCCAGCTCCGGTGGGTGAATGGGAGCTGCGCTGCCCTGGCAGTCCTTCTCACTCACTTGGCCACGAACGGCCAGGTTCTATAGACAGGAAAAGTGGACGGAGGCAAGCACACTGGTAGATGAGGGTGGCCTTTGTATGGGTCGCTACTCTGAGTGCAGTTCCCTGAGCACCGTGCCTCAGGAAAGCCAGACTTCTACTGCAGGACTCAGGGGATATCTTTGCAGCCACACGAGGCTGACACCCTTTCAATCTGGGCTTCTGGGGTCTTCTGGGAATTATTTGCATAATAGAAGGTTTCCCGCCTTAAGTTGAAACTGCAGTTCCATCTTCTGCTAAAAGAGGGCAGCAGAGTGCTTTCTTTGCGCAGAAAACAGACAAGCAATGCAATCATCTTATCTACCGTTTCCATTTTTCTTTTCCCATGCCTTTTAAAATATCAAGAGACACGTCTACAAAAGTGCCATGCATTGGCCGGGAATCGAACCCGGGCCTCCCGCTTGGGAAGCGAGAATTCTACCACTGAACTACCAATGCCTGACAAGCAGCATTACTGCGGTAGAGCGCTTGATTTAACACACCTGCCAGTTCCATGCGAATGGTCACTCGTAAACTCTTGACTTCTGCTGAAAGCCTCATTGAAGGCCTTTGCAGACGTGTGAGACTGGCACCTACTCGGGCTGGGCCTCTATGAGCTGTTTGCATAATCTGAGATTGCCCTGCTTCCAGTCAAGGCGCAGCGGCCCCTTCTTCTAAAAGGGATCAGCAGAGTGATCGCTAGTAGCAGAAATAAGGCAAGCAAGGCAATCAAGGCTTGTTTTTTTTGTTTGGTCTCTTCCTTTTCACGATGCTTCAAAGTCAACGAAAGGTACATGTGCAAAACGCTCATGCATTGGCCGGGAATCGAACCCGGGCCTCCCGCGCGGCAGGCGAGAATTCTACCACTGAACCACCAATGCCTTACATGCTGCACACTGGCGGTACAGTGCTCTGGATCATTTCAGCCCAGAGCAGCTGATTTAACAGAGCACTGCAGTGACATGAGGATGGCGCCAGCTCCGGTGGGTGAATGGGAGCTGCGCTGCCCTGGCAGTCCTTCTCACTCACTTGGCCACGAACGGCCAGGTTCTATAGACAGGAAAAGTCGACAGAGGCAAGCACACTGGTAGATGAGGGTGGCCTTTGTATGGGTCGCTACTCTGAGTGCAGTTCCCTGAGCACCGTGCCTCAGGAAAGCCAGACTTCTACCGCAGGACTCAGGGGATATCTTTGCAGCCACACGAGGCTGACACCCTTTCAATCTGGGCTTCTGGGGTCTTCTGGGAATTATTTGCATAATAGAAGGTTTCCCGCCTTAAGTTGAAACTGCAGTTCCATCTTCTGCTAAAAGAGGGCAGCAGAGTGCTTTCTTTGCGCAGAAAACAGACAAGCAATGCAATCATCTTATCTACCGTTTCCATTTTTCTTTTCCCATGCCTTTTAAAATATCAAGAGACACGTCTACAAAAGTGCCATGCATTGGCCGGGAATCGAACCCGGGCCTCCCGCTTGGGAAGCGAGAATTCTACCACTGAACTACCAATGCCTGACAAGCAGCATTACTGCGGTAGAGCGCTTGATTTAACACACCTGCCAGTTCCATGCGAATGGTCACTCGTAAACTCTTGACTTCTGCTGAAAGCCTCATTGAAGGCCTTTGCAGACGTGTGAGACTGGCACCTACTCGGGCTGGGCCTCTATGAGCTGTTTGCATAATCTGAGATTGCCCTGCTTCCAGTCAAGGCGCAGCGGCCCCTTCTTCTAAAAGGGATCAGCAGAGTGATCGCTAGTAGCAGAAATAAGGCAAGCAAGGCAATCAAGGCTTGTTTTTTTTGTTTGGTCTCTTCCTTTTCACGATGCTTCAAAGTCAACGAAAGGTACATGTGCAAAACGCTCATGCATTGGCCGGGAATCGAACCCGGGCCTCCCGCGTGGCAGGCGAGAATTCTACCACTGAACCACCAATGCCTTACATGCTGCACACTGGCGCTACAGTGCTCTGGACCATTTCAGCCCAGAGCAGCTGATTTAACAGAGCACTGCAGTGACATGAGGATGGCGCCAGCTCCGGTGGGTGAATGGGAGCTGCGCTGCCCTGGCAGTCCTTCTCACTCACTTGGCCACGAACGGCCAGGTTCTATAGACAGGAAAAGTGGACAGAGGCAAGCACACTGGTAGATGAGGGTGGCCTTTGTATGGGTCGCTACTCTGAGTGCAGTTCCCTGAGCACCGTGCCTCAGGAAAGCCAGACTTCTACTGCAGGACTCAGGGGATATCTTTGCAGCCACACGAGGCTGACACCCTTTCAATCTGGGCTTCTGGGGTCTTCTGGGAATTATTTGCATAATAGAAGGTTTCCCGCCTTAATTTGAAACTGCAGTTCCATCTTCTGCTAAAAGAGGGCAGCAGAGTGCTTTCTTTGCGCAGAAAACAGACAAGCAATGCAATCATCTTATCTACCGTTTCCATTTTTCTTTTCCCATGCCTTTTAAAATATCAAGAGACACGTCTACAAAAGTGCCATGCATTGGCCGGGAATCGAACCCGGGACTCCCGCTTGGGAAGCGAGAATTCTACCACTGAACTACCAATGCTTGACAAGCAGCATTACTGCGGTAGAGCGCTTGATTTAACACACCTGCCAGTTCCATGCGAATGGTCACTCGTAAACTCTTCACTTCTGCTGAAAGCCTCATTGAAGGCCTTTGCAGACGTGTGAGACTGGCACCTACTCGGGCTGGGCCTCTATGAGCTGTTTGCATAATCTGAGATTGCCCTGCTTCCAGTCAAGGCGCAGCGGCCCCTTCTACTAAAAGGGATCAGCAGAGTGATCGCTAGTAGCAGAAATAAGGCAAGCAAGGCAATCAAGGCTTGTTTTTTTGTTTGATCTCTTCCTTTTCACGATGCTTCAAAGTCAACGAAAGGTACATGTGCAAAACGCTCATGCATTGGCCGGGAATCGAACCCGGGCCTCCCGCGTGGCAGGCGAGAATTCTACCACTGAACCACCAATGCCTTACATGCTGCACACTGGCGCTACAGTGCTCTGGACCATTGCAGCCCAGAGCAGCTGATTTAACAGAGCACTGCAGTGACATGAGGATGGCGCCAGCTCCGGTGGGTGAATGGGAGCTGCGCTGCCCTGGCAGTCCTTCTCACTCACTTGGCCACGAACGGCCAGGTTCTATAGACAGGAAAAGTGGACAGAGGCAAGCACACTGGTAGATGAGGGTGGCCTTTGTATGGGTCGCTACTCTGAGTGCAGTTCCCTGAGCACCGTGCCTCAGGAAAGCCAGACTTCTACTGCAGGACTCAGGGGATATCTTTGCAGCCACACGAGGCTGACACCCTTTCAATCTGGGCTTCTGGGGTCTTCTGGGAATTATTTGCATAATAGAAGGTTTCCCGCCTTAAGTTGAAACTGCAGTTCCATCTTCTGCTAAAAGAGGGCAGCAGAGTGCTTTCTTTGCGCAGAAAACAGACAAGCAATGCAATCTTCTTATCTACCGTTTCCATTTTTCTTTTCCCATGCCTTTTAAAATATCAAGAGACACGTCTACAAAAGTGCCATGCATTGGCCGGGAATCGAACCCGGGCCTCCCGCTTGAGAAGCGAGAATTCTACCACTGAACTACCAATGCCTGACAAGCAGCATTACTGCGGTAGAGCGCTTGATTTAACACACCTGCCAGTTCCATGCGAATGGTCACTTGTAAACTCTTCACTTCTGCTGAAAGCCTCATTGAAGGCCTTTGCAGACGTGTGAGACTGGCACCTACTCGGGCTGGGCCTCTATGAGCTGTTTGCATAATCTGAGATTGCCCTGCTTCCAGTCAAGGCGCAGCGGCCCCTTCTACTAAAAGGGATCAGCAGAGTGATCGCTAGTAGCAGAAATAAGGCAAGCAAGGCAATCAAGGCTTGTTTTTTTGTTCGGTCTCTTCCTTTTCACGATGCTTCAAAGTCAACGAAAGGTACATGTGCAAAACGCTCATGCATTGGCCGGGAATCGAACCCGGGCCTCCCGCGTGGCAGGCGAGAATTCTACCACTGAACCACCAATGCCTTACATGCTGCACACTGGCGCTACAGTGCTCTGGACCATTGCAGCCCAGAGCAGCTGATTTAACAGAGCACTGCAGTGACATGAGGATGGCGCCAGCTCCGGTGGGTGAATGGGAGCTGCGCTGCCCTGGCAGTCCTTCTCACTCACTTGGCCACGAACGGCCACGAACGGCCAGGTTCTATAGACAGGAAAAGTGGACAGAGGCAAGCACACTGGTAGATGAGGGTGGCCTTTGTATGGGTCGCTACTCTGAGTGCAGTTCCCTGAGCACCGTGCCTCAGGAAAGCCAGACTTCTACTGCAGGACTCAGTGGATATCTTTGCAGCCACACGAGGCTGACACCCTTTCAATCTGGGCTTCTGGGGTCTTCTGGGAATTATTTGCATAATAGAAGGTTTCCCGCCTTAAGTTGAAACTGCAGTTCCATCTTCTGCTAAAAGAGGGCAGCAGAGTGCTTTCTTTGCGCAGAAAACAGAGAAGCAATGCAATCATCTTATCTACCGTTTCCATTTTTCTTTTCCCATGCCTTTTAAAATATCAAGAGACACGTCTACAAAAGTGCCATGCATTGGCCGGGAATCGAACCCGGGCCTCCCGCTTGGGAAGCGAGAATTCTACCACTGAACTACCAATGCTTGACAAGCAGCATTACTGCGGTAGAGCGCTTGATTTAACACACCTGCCAGTTCCATGCGAATGGTCACTCGTAAACTCTTGACTTCTGCTGAAAGCCTCATTGAAGGCCTTTGCAGACGTGTGAGACTGGCACCTACTCGGGCTGGGCCTCTATGAGCTGTTTGCATAATCTGAGATTGCCCTGCTTCCAGTCAAGGCGCAGCGGCCCCTTCTACTAAAAGGGATCAGCAGAGTGATCGCTAGTAGCAGAAATAAGGCAAGCAAGGCAATCAAGGCTTGTTTTTTTGTTTGATCTCTTCCTTTTCACGATGCTTCAAAGTCAACGAAAGGTACATGTGCAAAACGCTCATGCATTGGCCGGGAATCGAACCCGGGCCTCCCGCGTGGCAGGCGAGAATTCTACCACTGAACCACCAATGCCTTACATGCTGCACACTGGCGCTACAGTGCTCTGGACCATTGCAGCCCAGAGCAGCTGATTTAACAGAGCACTGCAGTGACATGAGGATGGCGCCAGCTCCGGTGGGTGAATGGGAGCTGCGCTGCCCTGGCAGTCCTTCTCACTCACTTGGCCACGAACGGCCAGGTTCTATAGACAGGAAAAGTGGACAGAGGCAAGCACACTGGTAGATGAGGGTGGCCTTTGTATGGGTCGCTACTCTGAGTGCAGTTCCCTGAGCACCGTGCCTCAGGAAAGCCAGACTTCTACTGCAGGACTCAGGGGATATCTTTGCAGCCACACGAGGCTGACACCCTTTCAATCTGGGCTTCTGGGGTCTTCTGGGAATTATTTGCATAATAGAAGGTTTCCCGCCTTAAGTTGAAACTGCAGTTCCATCTTCTGCTAAAAGAGGGCAGCAGAGTGCTTTCTTTGCGCAGAAAACAGACAAGCAATGCAATCTTCTTATCTACCGTTTCCATTTTTCTTTTCCCATGCCTTTTAAAATATCAAGAGACACGTCTACAAAAGTGCCATGCATTGGCCGGGAATCGAACCCGGGCCTCCCGCTTGAGAAGCGAGAATTCTACCACTGAACTACCAATGCCTGACAAGCAGCATTACTGCGGTAGAGCGCTTGATTTAACACACCTGCCAGTTCCATGCGAATGGTCACTTGTAAACTCTTCACTTCTGCTGAAAGCCTCATTGAAGGCCTTTGCAGACGTGTGAGACTGGCACCTACTCGGGCTGGGCCTCTATGAGCTGTTTGCATAATCTGAGATTGCCCTGCTTCCAGTCAAGGCGCAGCGGCCCCTTCTACTAAAAGGGATCAGCAGAGTGATCGCTAGTAGCAGAAATAAGGCAAGCAAGGCAATCAAGGCTTGTTTTTTTGTTCGGTCTCTTCCTTTTCACGATGCTTCAAAGTCAACGAAAGGTACATGTGCAAAACGCTCATGCATTGGCCGGGAATCGAACCCGGGCCTCCCGCGTGGCAGGCGAGAATTCTACCACTGAACCACCAATGCCTTACATGCTGCACACTGGCGCTACAGTGCTCTGGACCATTGCAGCCCAGAGCAGCTGATTTAACAGAGCACTGCAGTGACATGAGGATGGCGCCAGCTCCGGTGGGTGAATGGGAGCTGCGCTGCCCTGGCAGTCCTTCTCACTCACTTGGCCACGAACGGCCACGAACGGCCAGGTTCTATAGACAGGAAAAGTGGACAGAGGCAAGCACACTGGTAGATGAGGGTGGCCTTTGTATGGGTCGCTACTCTGAGTGCAGTTCCCTGAGCACCGTGCCTCAGGAAAGCCAGACTTCTACTGCAGGACTCAGTGGATATCTTTGCAGCCACACGAGGCTGACACCCTTTCAATCTGGGCTTCTGGGGTCTTCTGGGAATTATTTGCATAATAGAAGGTTTCCCGCCTTAAGTTGAAACTGCAGTTCCATCTTCTGCTAAAAGAGGGCAGCAGAGTGCTTTCTTTGCGCAGAAAACAGAGAAGCAATGCAATCATCTTATCTACCGTTTCCATTTTTCTTTTCCCATGCCTTTTAAAATATCAAGAGACACGTCTACAAAAGTGCCATGCATTGGCCGGGAATCGAACCCGGGCCTCCCGCTTGGGAAGCGAGAATTCTACCACTGAACTACCAATGCTTGACAAGCAGCATTACTGCGGTAGAGCGCTTGATTTAACACACCTGCCAGTTCCATGCGAATGGTCACTCGTAAACTCTTGACTTCTGCTGAAAGCCTCATTGAAGGCCTTTGCAGACGTGTGAGACTGGCACCTACTCGGGCTGGGCCTCTATGAGCTGTTTGCATAATCTGAGATTGCCCTGCTTCCAGTCAAGGCGCAGCGGCCCCTTCTACTAAAAGGGATCAGCAGAGTGATCGCTAGTAGCAGAAATAAGGCAAGCAAGGCAATCAAGGCTTGTTTTTTTGCTTGATCTCTTCCTTTTCACGATGCTTCAAAGTCAACGAAAGGTACATGTGCAAAACGCTCATGCATTGGCCGGGAATCGAACCCGGGCCTCCCGCGTGGCAGGCGAGAATTCTACCACTGAACCACCAATGCCTTACATGCTGCACACTGGCGCTACAGTGCTCTGGACCATTGCAGCCCAGAGCAGCTGATTTAACAGAGCACTGCAGTGACATGAGGATGGCGCCAGCTCCGGTGGGTGAATGGGAGCTGCGCTGCCCTGGCAGTCCTTCTCACTCACTTGGCCACGAACGGCCAGGTTCTATAGACAGGAAAAGTGGACAGAGGCAAGCACACTGGTAGATGAGGGTGGCCTTTGTATGGGTCGCTACTCTGAGTGCAGTTCCCTGAGCACCGTGCCTCAGGAAAGCCAGACTTCTACTGCAGGACTCAGGGGATATCTTTGCAGCCACACGAGGCTGACACCCTTTCAATCTGGGCTTCTGGGGTCTTCTGGGAATTATTTGCATAATAGAAGGTTTCCCGCCTTAAGTTGAAACTGCAGTTCCATCTTCTGCTAAAAGAGGGCAGCAGAGTGCTTTCTTTGCGCAGAAAACAGACAAGCAATGCAATCATCTTATCTACCGTTTCCATTTTTCTTTTCCCATGCCTTTTAAAATATCAAGAGACACGTCTACAAAAGTGCCATGCATTGGCCGGGAATCGAACCCGGGCCTCCCACTTGGGAAGCGAGAATTCTACCACTGAGCTACCAATGCCTGACAAGCAACATTACTGCGGTAGAGCACTTGATTTAACACACCTGCCAGTTCCATGCGAATGGTCACTCGTAAACTCTTGACTTCTGCTGAAAGCCTCATTGAAGGCCTTTGCAGACGTGTGAGACTGGCACCTACTCGGGCTGGGCCTCTATGAGCTGTTTGCATAATCTGAGATTGCCCTGCTTCCAGTCAAGGCGCAGCGGCCCCTTCTACTAAAAGGGATCAGCAGAGTGATCGCTAGTAGCAGAAATAAGGCAAGCAAGGCAATCAAGGCTTGTTTTTTTGTTCGGTCTCTTCCTTTTCACGATGCTTCAAAGTCAACGAAAGGTACATGTGCAAAACGCTCATGCATTGGCCGGGAATCGAACCCGGGCCTCCCGCGTGGCAGGCGAGAATTCTACCACTGAACCACCAATGCCTTACATGCTGCACACTGGCGCTACAGTGCTCTGGACCATTGCAGCCCAGAGCAGCTGATTTAACAGAGCACTGCAGTGACATGAGGATGGCGCCAGCTCCGGTGGGTGAATGGGAGCTGCGCTGCCCTGGCAGTCCTTCTCACTCACTTGGCCACGAACGGCCACGAACGGCCAGGTTCTATAGACAGGAAAAGTGGACAGAGGCAAGCACACTGGTAGATGAGGGTGGCCTTTGTATGGGTCGCTACTCTGAGTGCAGTTCCCTGAGCACCGTGCCTCAGGAAAGCCAGACTTCTACCGCAGGACTCAGGGGATATCTTTGCAGCCACACGAGGCTGACACCCTTTCAATCTGGGCTTCTGGGGTCTTCTGGGAATTATTTGCATAATAGAAGGTTTCCCGCCTTAAGTTGAAACTGCAGTTCCATCTTCTGCTAAAAGAGGGCAGCAGAGTGCTTTCTTTGCGCAGAAAACAGACAAGCAATGCAATCATCTTATCTACCGTTTCCATTTTTCTTTTCCCATGCCTTTTAAAATATCAAGAGACACGTCTACAAAAGTGCCATGCATTGGCCGGGAATCGAACCCGGGCCTCCCGCTTGGGAAGCGAGAATTCTACCACTGAACTACCAATGCTTGACAAGCAGCATTACTGCGGTAGAGCGCTTGATTTAACACACCTGCCAGTTCCATGCGAATGGTCACTCGTAAACTCTTGACTTCTGCTGAAAGCCTCATTGAAGGCCTTTGCAGACGTGTGAGACTGGCACCTACTCGGGCTGGGCCTCTATGAGCTGTTTGCATAATCTGAGATTGCCCTGCTTCCAGTCAAGGCGCAGCGGCCCCTTCTACTAAAAGGGATCAGCAGAGTGATCGCTAGTAGCAGAAATAAGGTAAGCAAGGCAATCAAGGCTTGTTTTTTTGTTTGGTCTCTTCCTTTTCACGATGCTTCAAAGTCAATGAAAGGTACATGTGCAAAACGCTCATGCATTGGCCGGGAATCGAACCCGGGCCTCCCGCGTGGCAGGCAAGAATTCTACCACTGAACCACCAATGCCGTACATGCTGCACACTGGCGCTACAGTGCTCTGGACCATTACAGCCCAGAGCAGCTGATTTAACAGAGCACTGCAGTGACATGAGGATGGCGCCAGCTCCGGTGGGTGAATGGGAGCTGCGCTGCCCTGGCAGTCCTTCTCACTCACTTGGCCACGAACGGCCAGGTTCTATAGACAGGAAAAGTGGACGGAGGCAAGCACACTGGTAGATGAGGGTGGCCTTTGTATGGGTCGCTACTCTGAGTGCAGTTCCCTGAGCACCGTGCCTCAGGAAAGCCAGACTTCTACTGCAGGACTCAGGGGATATCTTTGCAGCCACACGAGGCTGACACCCTTTCAATCTGGGCTTCTGGGGTCTTCTGGGAATTATTTGCATAATAGAAGGTTTCCCGCCTTAAGTTGAAACTGCAGTTCCATCTTCTGCTAAAAGAGGGCAGCAGAGTGCTTTCTTTGCGCAGAAAACAGACAAGCAATGCAATCATCTTATCTACCGTTTCCATTTTTCTTTTCCCATGCCTTTTAAAATATCAAGAGACACGTCTACAAAAGTGCCATGCATTGGCCGGGAATCGAACCCGGGCCTCCCGCTTGGGAAGCGAGAATTCTACCACTGAACTACCAATGCCTGACAAGCAGCATTACTGCGGTAGAGCGCTTGATTTAACACACCTGCCAGTTCCATGCGAATGGTCACTCGTAAACTCTTGACTTCTGCTGAAAGCCTCATTGAAGGCCTTTGCAGACGTGTGAGACTGGCACCTACTCGGGCTGGGCCTCTATGAGCTGTTTGCATAATCTGAGATTGCCCTGCTTCCAGTCAAGGCGCAGCGGCCCCTTCTTCTAAAAGGGATCAGCAGAGTGATCGCTAGTAGCAGAAATAAGGCAAGCAAGGCAATCAAGGCTTGTTTTTTTTGTTTGGTCTCTTCCTTTTCACGATGCTTCAAAGTCAACGAAAGGTACATGTGCAAAACGCTCATGCATTGGCCGGGAATCGAACCCGGGCCTCCCGCGCGGCAGGCGAGAATTCTACCACTGAACCACCAATGCCTTACATGCTGCACACTGGCGGTACAGTGCTCTGGACCATTTCAGCCCAGAGCAGCTGATTTAACAGAGCACTGCAGTGACATGAGGATGGCGCCAGCTCCGGTGGGTGAATGGGAGCTGCGCTGCCCTGGCAGTCCTTCTCACTCACTTGGCCACGAACGGCCAGGTTCTATAGACAGGAAAAGTCGACAGAGGCAAGCACACTGGTAGATGAGGGTGGCCTTTGTATGGGTCGCTACTCTGAGTGCAGTTCCCTGAGCACCGTGCCTCAGGAAAGCCAGACTTCTACCGCAGGACTCAGGGGATATCTTTGCAGCCACACGAGGCTGACACCCTTTCAATCTGGGCTTCTGGGGTCTTCTGGGAATTATTTGCATAATAGAAGGTTTCCCGCCTTAAGTTGAAACTGCAGTTCCATCTTCTGCTAAAAGAGGGCAGCAGAGTGCTTTCTTTGCGCAGAAAACAGACAAGCAATGCAATCATCTTATCTACCGTTTCCATTTTTCTTTTCCCATGCCTTTTAAAATATCAAGAGACACGTCTACAAAAGTGCCATGCATTGGCCGGGAATCGAACCCGGGCCTCCCGCTTGGGAAGCGAGAATTCTACCACTGAACTACCAATGCCTGACAAGCAGCATTACTGCGGTAGAGCGCTTGATTTAACACACCTGCCAGTTCCATGCGAATGGTCACTCGTAAACTCTTGACTTCTGCTGAAAGCCTCATTGAAGGCCTTTGCAGACGTGTGAGACTGGCACCTACTCGGGCTGGGCCTCTATGAGCTGTTTGCATAATCTGAGATTGCCCTGCTTCCAGTCAAGGCGCAGCGGCCCCTTCTTCTAAAAGGGATCAGCAGAGTGATCGCTAGTAGCAGAAATAAGGCAAGCAAGGCAATCAAGGCTTGTTTTTTTTGTTTGGTCTCTTCCTTTTCACGATGCTTCAAAGTCAACGAAAGGTACATGTGCAAAACGCTCATGCATTGGCCGGGAATCGAACCCGGGCCTCCCGCGTGGCAGGCGAGAATTCTACCACTGAACCACCAATGCCTTACATGCTGCACACTGGCGCTACAGTGCTCTGGACCATTTCAGCCCAGAGCAGCTGATTTAACAGAGCACTGCAGTGACATGAGGATGGCGCCAGCTCCGGTGGGTGAATGGGAGCTGCGCTGCCCTGGCAGTCCTTCTCACTCACTTGGCCACGAACGGCCAGGTTCTATAGACAGGAAAAGTGGACAGAGGCAAGCACACTGGTAGATGAGGGTGGCCTTTGTATGGGTCGCTACTCTGAGTGCAGTTCCCTGAGCACCGTGCCTCAGGAAAGCCAGACTTCTACCGCAGGACTCAGGGGATATCTTTGCAGCCACACGAGGCTGACACCCTTTCAATCTGGGCTTCTGGGGTCTTCTGGGAATTATTTGCATAATAGAAGGTTTCCCGCCTTAAGTTGAAACTGCAGTTCCATCTTCTGCTAAAAGAGGGCAGCAGAGTGCTTTCTTTGCGCAGAAAACAGACAAGCAATGCAATCATCTTATCTACCGTTTCCATTTTTCTTTTCCCATGCCTTTTAAAATATCAAGAGACACGTCTACAAAAGTGCCATGCATTGGCCGGGAATCGAACCCGGGCCTCCCGCTTGGGAAGCGAGAATTCTACCACTGAACTACCAATGCTTGACAAGCAGCATTACTGCGGTAGAGCGCTTGATTTAACACACCTGCCAGTTCCATGCGAATGGTCACTCGTAAACTCTTGACTTCTGCTGAAAGCCTCATTGAAGGCCTTTGCAGACGTGTGAGACTGGCACCTACTCGGGCTGGGCCTCTATGAGCTGTTTGCATAATCTGAGATTGCCCTGCTTCCAGTCAAGGCGCAGCGGCCCCTTCTACTAAAAGGGATCAGCAGAGTGATCGCTAGTAGCAGAAATAAGGTAAGCAAGGCAATCAAGGCTTGTTTTTTTGCTTGATCTCTTCCTTTTCACGATGCTTCAAAGTCAACGAAAGGTACATGTGCAAAACGCTCATGCATTGGCCGGGAATCGAACCCGGGCCTCCCGCGTGGCAGGCGAGAATTCTACCACTGAACCACCAATGCCTTACATGCTGCACACTGGCGCTACAGTGCTCTGGACCATTGCAGCCCAGAGCAGCTGATTTAACAGAGCACTGCAGTGACATGAGGATGGCGCCAGCTCCGGTGGGTGAATGGGAGCTGCGCTGCCCTGGCAGTCCTTCTCACTCACTTGGCCACGAACGGCCAGGTTCTATAGACAGGAAAAGTGGACAGAGGCAAGCACACTGGTAGATGAGGGTGGCCTTTGTATGGGTCGCTACTCTGAGTGCAGTTCCCTGAGCACCGTGCCTCAGGAAAGCCAGACTTCTACTGCAGGACTCAGGGGATATCTTTGCAGCCACACGAGGCTGACACCCTTTCAATCTGGGCTTCTGGGGTCTTCTGGGAATTATTTGCATAATAGAAGGTTTCCCGCCTTAAGTTGAAACTGCAGTTCCATCTTCTGCTAAAAGAGGGCAGCAGAGTGCTTTCTTTGCGCAGAAAACAGACAAGCAATGCAATCATCTTATCTACCGTTTCCATTTTTCTTTTCCCATGCCTTTTAAAATATCAAGAGACACGTCTACAAAAGTGCCATGCATTGGCCGGGAATCGAACCCGGGCCTCCCACTTGGGAAGCGAGAATTCTACCACTGAGCTACCAATGCCTGACAAGCAACATTACTGCGGTAGAGCACTTGATTTAACACACCTGCCAGTTCCATGCGAATGGTCACTCGTAAACTCTTGACTTCTGCTGAAAGCCTCATTGAAGGCCTTTGCAGACGTGTGAGACTGGCACCTACTCGGGCTGGGCCTCTATGAGCTGTTTGCATAATCTGAGATTGCCCTGCTTCCAGTCAAGGCGCAGCGGCCCCTTCTACTAAAAGGGATCAGCAGAGTGATCGCTAGTAGCAGAAATAAGGCAAGCAAGGCAATCAAGGCTTGTTTTTTTGTTCGGTCTCTTCCTTTTCACGATGCTTCAAAGTCAACGAAAGGTACATGTGCAAAACGCTCATGCATTGGCCGGGAATCGAACCCGGGCCTCCCGCGTGGCAGGCGAGAATTCTACCACTGAACCACCAATGCCTTACATGCTGCACACTGGCGCTACAGTGCTCTGGACCATTGCAGCCCAGAGCAGCTGATTTAACAGAGCACTGCAGTGACATGAGGATGGCGCCAGCTCCGGTGGGTGAATGGGAGCTGCGCTGCCCTGGCAGTCCTTCTCACTCACTTGGCCACGAACGGCCACGAACGGCCAGGTTCTATAGACAGGAAAAGTGGACAGAGGCAAGCACACTGGTAGATGAGGGTGGCCTTTGTATGGGTCGCTACTCTGAGTGCAGTTCCCTGAGCACCGTGCCTCAGGAAAGCCAGACTTCTACCGCAGGACTCAGGGGATATCTTTGCAGCCACACGAGGCTGACACCCTTTCAATCTGGGCTTCTGGGGTCTTCTGGGAATTATTTGCATAATAGAAGGTTTCCCGCCTTAAGTTGAAACTGCAGTTCCATCTTCTGCTAAAAGAGGGCAGCAGAGTGCTTTCTTTGCGCAGAAAACAGACAAGCAATGCAATCATCTTATCTACCGTTTCCATTTTTCTTTTCCCATGCCTTTTAAAATATCAAGAGACACGTCTACAAAAGTGCCATGCATTGGCCGGGAATCGAACCCGGGCCTCCCGCTTGGGAAGCGAGAATTCTACCACTGAACTACCAATGCTTGACAAGCAGCATTACTGCGGTAGAGCGCTTGATTTAACACACCTGCCAGTTCCATGCGAATGGTCACTCGTAAACTCTTGACTTCTGCTGAAAGCCTCATTGAAGGCCTTTGCAGACGTGTGAGACTGGCACCTACTCGGGCTGGGCCTCTATGAGCTGTTTGCATAATCTGAGATTGCCCTGCTTCCAGTCAAGGCGCAGCGGCCCCTTCTACTAAAAGGGATCAGCAGAGTGATCGCTAGTAGCAGAAATAAGGTAAGCAAGGCAATCAAGGCTTGTTTTTTTGTTTGGTCTCTTCCTTTTCACGATGCTTCAAAGTCAATGAAAGGTACATGTGCAAAACGCTCATGCATTGGCCGGGAATCGAACCCGGGCCTCCCGCGTGGCAGGCAAGAATTCTACCACTGAACCACCAATGCCGTACATGCTGCACACTGGCGCTACAGTGCTCTGGACCATTACAGCCCAGAGCAGCTGATTTAACAGAGCACTGCAGTGACATGAGGATGGCGCCAGCTCCGGTGGGTGAATGGGAGCTGCGCTGCCCTGGCAGTCCTTCTCACTCACTTGGCCACGAACGGCCAGGTTCTATAGACAGGAAAAGTGGACGGAGGCAAGCACACTGGTAGATGAGGGTGGCCTTTGTATGGGTCGCTACTCTGAGTGCAGTTCCCTGAGCACCGTGCCTCAGGAAAGCCAGACTTCTACTGCAGGACTCAGGGGATATCTTTGCAGCCACACGAGGCTGACACCCTTTCAATCTGGGCTTCTGGGGTCTTCTGGGAATTATTTGCATAATAGAAGGTTTCCCGCCTTAAGTTGAAACTGCAGTTCCATCTTCTGCTAAAAGAGGGCAGCAGAGTGCTTTCTTTGCGCAGAAAACAGACAAGCAATGCAATCATCTTATCTACCGTTTCCATTTTTCTTTTCCCATGCCTTTTAAAATATCAAGAGACACGTCTACAAAAGTGCCATGCATTGGCCGGGAATCGAACCCGGGCCTCCCGCTTGGGAAGCGAGAATTCTACCACTGAACTACCAATGCCTGACAAGCAGCATTACTGCGGTAGAGCGCTTGATTTAACACACCTGCCAGTTCCATGCGAATGGTCACTCGTAAACTCTTGACTTCTGCTGAAAGCCTCATTGAAGGCCTTTGCAGACGTGTGAGACTGGCACCTACTCGGGCTGGGCCTCTATGAGCTGTTTGCATAATCTGAGATTGCCCTGCTTCCAGTCAAGGCGCAGCGGCCCCTTCTTCTAAAAGGGATCAGCAGAGTGATCGCTAGTAGCAGAAATAAGGCAAGCAAGGCAATCAAGGCTTGTTTTTTTTGTTTGGTCTCTTCCTTTTCACGATGCTTCAAAGTCAACGAAAGGTACATGTGCAAAACGCTCATGCATTGGCCGGGAATCGAACCCGGGCCTCCCGCGCGGCAGGCGAGAATTCTACCACTGAACCACCAATGCCTTACATGCTGCACACTGGCGGTACAGTGCTCTGGACCATTTCAGCCCAGAGCAGCTGATTTAACAGAGCACTGCAGTGACATGAGGATGGCGCCAGCTCCGGTGGGTGAATGGGAGCTGCGCTGCCCTGGCAGTCCTTCTCACTCACTTGGCCACGAACGGCCAGGTTCTATAGACAGGAAAAGTCGACAGAGGCAAGCACACTGGTAGATGAGGGTGGCCTTTGTATGGGTCGCTACTCTGAGTGCAGTTCCCTGAGCACCGTGCCTCAGGAAAGCCAGACTTCTACCGCAGGACTCAGGGGATATCTTTGCAGCCACACGAGGCTGACACCCTTTCAATCTGGGCTTCTGGGGTCTTCTGGGAATTATTTGCATAATAGAAGGTTTCCCGCCTTAAGTTGAAACTGCAGTTCCATCTTCTGCTAAAAGAGGGCAGCAGAGTGCTTTCTTTGCGCAGAAAACAGACAAGCAATGCAATCATCTTATCTACCGTTTCCATTTTTCTTTTCCCATGCCTTTTAAAATATCAAGAGACACGTCTACAAAAGTGCCATGCATTGGCCGGGAATCGAACCCGGGCCTCCCGCTTGGGAAGCGAGAATTCTACCACTGAACTACCAATGCCTGACAAGCAGCATTACTGCGGTAGAGCGCTTGATTTAACACACCTGCCAGTTCCATGCGAATGGTCACTCGTAAACTCTTGACTTCTGCTGAAAGCCTCATTGAAGGCCTTTGCAGACGTGTGAGACTGGCACCTACTCGGGCTGGGCCTCTATGAGCTGTTTGCATAATCTGAGATTGCCCTGCTTCCAGTCAAGGCGCAGCGGCCCCTTCTTCTAAAAGGGATCAGCAGAGTGATCGCTAGTAGCAGAAATAAGGCAAGCAAGGCAATCAAGGCTTGTTTTTTTTGTTTGGTCTCTTCCTTTTCACGATGCTTCAAAGTCAACGAAAGGTACATGTGCAAAACGCTCATGCATTGGCCGGGAATCGAACCCGGGCCTCCCGCGTGGCAGGCGAGAATTCTACCACTGAACCACCAATGCCTTACATGCTGCACACTGGCGCTACAGTGCTCTGGACCATTTCAGCCCAGAGCAGCTGATTTAACAGAGCACTGCAGTGACATGAGGATGGCGCCAGCTCCGGTGGGTGAATGGGAGCTGCGCTGCCCTGGCAGTCCTTCTCACTCACTTGGCCACGAACGGCCAGGTTCTATAGACAGGAAAAGTGGACAGAGGCAAGCACACTGGTAGATGAGGGTGGCCTTTGTATGGGTCGCTACTCTGAGTGCAGTTCCCTGAGCACCGTGCCTCAGGAAAGCCAGACTTCTACTGCAGGACTCAGGGGATATCTTTGCAGCCACACGAGGCTGACACCCTTTCAATCTGGGCTTCTGGGGTCTTCTGGGAATTATTTGCATAATAGAAGGTTTCCCGCCTTAATTTGAAACTGCAGTTCCATCTTCTGCTAAAAGAGGGCAGCAGAGTGCTTTCTTTGCGCAGAAAACAGACAAGCAATGCAATCATCTTATCTACCGTTTCCATTTTTCTTTTCCCATGCCTTTTAAAATATCAAGAGACACGTCTACAAAAGTGCCATGCATTGGCCGGGAATCGAACCCGGGACTCCCGCTTGGGAAGCGAGAATTCTACCACTGAACTACCAATGCTTGACAAGCAGCATTACTGCGGTAGAGCGCTTGATTTAACACACCTGCCAGTTCCATGCGAATGGTCACTCGTAAACTCTTCACTTCTGCTGAAAGCCTCATTGAAGGCCTTTGCAGACGTGTGAGACTGGCACCTACTCGGGCTGGGCCTCTATGAGCTGTTTGCATAATCTGAGATTGCCCTGCTTCCAGTCAAGGCGCAGCGGCCCCTTCTACTAAAAGGGATCAGCAGAGTGATCGCTAGTAGCAGAAATAAGGCAAGCAAGGCAATCAAGGCTTGTTTTTTTGTTTGATCTCTTCCTTTTCACGATGCTTCAAAGTCAACGAAAGGTACATGTGCAAAATGCTCATGCATTGGCCGGGAATCGAACCCGGGCCTCCCGCGTGGCAGGCGAGAATTCTACCACTGAACCACCAATGCCTTACATGCTGCACACTGGCGCTACAGTGCTCTGGACCATTGCAGCCCAGAGCAGCTGATTTAACAGAGCACTGCAGTGACATGAGGATGGCGCCAGCTCCGGTGGGTGAATGGGAGCTGCGCTGCCCTGGCAGTCCTTCTCACTCACTTGGCCACGAACGGCCAGGTTCTATAGACAGGAAAAGTGGACAGAGGCAAGCACACTGGTAGATGAGGGTGGCCTTTGTATGGGTCGCTACTCTGAGTGCAGTTCCCTGAGCACCGTGCCTCAGGAAAGCCAGACTTCTACTGCAGGACTCAGGGGATATCTTTGCAGCCACACGAGGCTGACACCCTTTCAATCTGGGCTTCTGGGGTCTTCTGGGAATTATTTGCATAATAGAAGGTTTCCCGCCTTAAGTTGAAACTGCAGTTCCATCTTCTGCTAAAAGAGGGCAGCAGAGTGCTTTCTTTGCGCAGAAAACAGACAAGCAATGCAATCTTCTTATCTACCGTTTCCATTTTTCTTTTCCCATGCCTTTTAAAATATCAAGAGACACGTCTACAAAAGTGCCATGCATTGGCCGGGAATCGAACCCGGGCCTCCCGCTTGAGAAGCGAGAATTCTACCACTGAACTACCAATGCCTGACAAGCAGCATTACTGCGGTAGAGCGCTTGATTTAACACACCTGCCAGTTCCATGCGAATGGTCACTTGTAAACTCTTCACTTCTGCTGAAAGCCTCATTGAAGGCCTTTGCAGACGTGTGAGACTGGCACCTACTCGGGCTGGGCCTCTATGAGCTGTTTGCATAATCTGAGATTGCCCTGCTTCCAGTCAAGGCGCAGCGGCCCCTTCTACTAAAAGGGATCAGCAGAGTGATCGCTAGTAGCAGAAATAAGGCAAGCAAGGCAATCAAGGCTTGTTTTTTTGTTCGGTCTCTTCCTTTTCACGATGCTTCAAAGTCAACGAAAGGTACATGTGCAAAACGCTCATGCATTGGCCGGGAATCGAACCCGGGCCTCCCGCGTGGCAGGCGAGAATTCTACCACTGAACCACCAATGCCTTACATGCTGCACACTGGCGCTACAGTGCTCTGGACCATTGCAGCCCAGAGCAGCTGATTTAACAGAGCACTGCAGTGACATGAGGATGGCGCCAGCTCCGGTGGGTGAATGGGAGCTGCGCTGCCCTGGCAGTCCTTCTCACTCACTTGGCCACGAACGGCCACGAACGGCCAGGTTCTATAGACAGGAAAAGTGGACAGAGGCAAGCACACTGGTAGATGAGGGTGGCCTTTGTATGGGTCGCTACTCTGAGTGCAGTTCCCTGAGCACCGTGCCTCAGGAAAGCCAGACTTCTACTGCAGGACTCAGTGGATATCTTTGCAGCCACACGAGGCTGACACCCTTTCAATCTGGGCTTCTGGGGTCTTCTGGGAATTATTTGCATAATAGAAGGTTTCCCGCCTTAAGTTGAAACTGCAGTTCCATCTTCTGCTAAAAGAGGGCAGCAGAGTGCTTTCTTTGCGCAGAAAACAGAGAAGCAATGCAATCATCTTATCTACCGTTTCCATTTTTCTTTTCCCATGCCTTTTAAAATATCAAGAGACACGTCTACAAAAGTGCCATGCATTGGCCGGGAATCGAACCCGGGCCTCCCGCTTGGGAAGCGAGAATTCTACCACTGAACTACCAATGCTTGACAAGCAGCATTACTGCGGTAGAGCGCTTGATTTAACACACCTGCCAGTTCCATGCGAATGGTCACTCGTAAACTCTTGACTTCTGCTGAAAGCCTCATTGAAGGCCTTTGCAGACGTGTGAGACTGGCACCTACTCGGGCTGGGCCTCTATGAGCTGTTTGCATAATCTGAGATTGCCCTGCTTCCAGTCAAGGCGCAGCGGCCCCTTCTACTAAAAGGGATCAGCAGAGTGATCGCTAGTAGCAGAAATAAGGCAAGCAAGGCAATCAAGGCTTGTTTTTTTGCTTGATCTCTTCCTTTTCACGATGCTTCAAAGTCAACGAAAGGTACATGTGCAAAACGCTCATGCATTGGCCGGGAATCGAACCCGGGCCTCCCGCGTGGCAGGCGAGAATTCTACCACTGAACCACCAATGCCTTACATGCTGCACACTGGCGCTACAGTGCTCTGGACCATTGCAGCCCAGAGCAGCTGATTTAACAGAGCACTGCAGTGACATGAGGATGGCGCCAGCTCCGGTGGGTGAATGGGAGCTGCGCTGCCCTGGCAGTCCTTCTCACTCACTTGGCCACGAACGGCCAGGTTCTATAGACAGGAAAAGTGGACAGAGGCAAGCACACTGGTAGATGAGGGTGGCCTTTGTATGGGTCGCTACTCTGAGTGCAGTTCCCTGAGCACCGTGCCTCAGGAAAGCCAGACTTCTACTGCAGGACTCAGGGGATATCTTTGCAGCCACACGAGGCTGACACCCTTTCAATCTGGGCTTCTGGGGTCTTCTGGGAATTATTTGCATAATAGAAGGTTTCCCGCCTTAAGTTGAAACTGCAGTTCCATCTTCTGCTAAAAGAGGGCAGCAGAGTGCTTTCTTTGCGCAGAAAACAGACAAGCAATGCAATCATCTTATCTACCGTTTCCATTTTTCTTTTCCCATGCCTTTTAAAATATCAAGAGACACGTCTACAAAAGTGCCATGCATTGGCCGGGAATCGAACCCGGGCCTCCCACTTGGGAAGCGAGAATTCTACCACTGAGCTACCAATGCCTGACAAGCAACATTACTGCGGTAGAGCACTTGATTTAACACACCTGCCAGTTCCATGCGAATGGTCACTCGTAAACTCTTGACTTCTGCTGAAAGCCTCATTGAAGGCCTTTGCAGACGTGTGAGACTGGCACCTACTCGGGCTGGGCCTCTATGAGCTGTTTGCATAATCTGAGATTGCCCTGCTTCCAGTCAAGGCGCAGCGGCCCCTTCTACTAAAAGGGATCAGCAGAGTGATCGCTAGTAGCAGAAATAAGGC
Source organism: Ambystoma mexicanum (assembly GCF_040938575.1). Taxonomy (NCBI): domain Eukaryota; kingdom Metazoa; phylum Chordata; class Amphibia; order Caudata; family Ambystomatidae; genus Ambystoma; species Ambystoma mexicanum. The sequence continues at coordinate 232,619,168 of NC_090921.1, forward strand.
AAGCAAGGCAATCAAGGCTTGTTTTTTTGTTCGGTCTCTTCCTTTTCACGATGCTTCAAAGTCAACGAAAGGTACATGTGCAAAACGCTCATGCATTGGCCGGGAATCGAACCCGGGCCTCCCGCGTGGCAGGCGAGAATTCTACCACTGAACCACCAATGCCTTACATGCTGCACACTGGCGCTACAGTGCTCTGGACCATTGCAGCCCAGAGCAGCTGATTTAACAGAGCACTGCAGTGACATGAGGATGGCGCCAGCTCCGGTGGGTGAATGGGAGCTGCGCTGCCCTGGCAGTCCTTCTCACTCACTTGGCCACGAACGGCCACGAACGGCCAGGTTCTATAGACAGGAAAAGTGGACAGAGGCAAGCACACTGGTAGATGAGGGTGGCCTTTGTATGGGTCGCTACTCTGAGTGCAGTTCCCTGAGCACCGTGCCTCAGGAAAGCCAGACTTCTACCGCAGGACTCAGGGGATATCTTTGCAGCCACACGAGGCTGACACCCTTTCAATCTGGGCTTCTGGGGTCTTCTGGGAATTATTTGCATAATAGAAGGTTTCCCGCCTTAAGTTGAAACTGCAGTTCCATCTTCTGCTAAAAGAGGGCAGCAGAGTGCTTTCTTTGCGCAGAAAACAGACAAGCAATGCAATCATCTTATCTACCGTTTCCATTTTTCTTTTCCCATGCCTTTTAAAATATCAAGAGACACGTCTACAAAAGTGCCATGCATTGGCCGGGAATCGAACCCGGGCCTCCCGCTTGGGAAGCGAGAATTCTACCACTGAACTACCAATGCTTGACAAGCAGCATTACTGCGGTAGAGCGCTTGATTTAACACACCTGCCAGTTCCATGCGAATGGTCACTCGTAAACTCTTGACTTCTGCTGAAAGCCTCATTGAAGGCCTTTGCAGACGTGTGAGACTGGCACCTACTCGGGCTGGGCCTCTATGAGCTGTTTGCATAATCTGAGATTGCCCTGCTTCCAGTCAAGGCGCAGCGGCCCCTTCTACTAAAAGGGATCAGCAGAGTGATCGCTAGTAGCAGAAATAAGGTAAGCAAGGCAATCAAGGCTTGTTTTTTTGTTTGGTCTCTTCCTTTTCACGATGCTTCAAAGTCAATGAAAGGTACATGTGCAAAACGCTCATGCATTGGCCGGGAATCGAACCCGGGCCTCCCGCGTGGCAGGCAAGAATTCTACCACTGAACCACCAATGCCGTACATGCTGTACACTGGCGCTACAGTGCTCTGGACCATTACAGCCCAGAGCAGCTGATTTAACAGAGCACTGCAGTGACATGAGGATGGCGCCAGCTCCGGTGGGTGAATGGGAGCTGCGCTGCCCTGGCAGTCCTTCTCACTCACTTGGCCACGAACGGCCAGGTTCTATAGACAGGAAAAGTGGACGGAGGCAAGCACACTGGTAGATGAGGGTGGCCTTTGTATGGGTCGCTACTCTGAGTGCAGTTCCCTGAGCACCGTGCCTCAGGAAAGCCAGACTTCTACTGCAGGACTCAGGGGATATCTTTGCAGCCACACGAGGCTGACACCCTTTCAATCTGGGCTTCTGGGGTCTTCTGGGAATTATTTGCATAATAGAAGGTTTCCCGCCTTAAGTTGAAACTGCAGTTCCATCTTCTGCTAAAAGAGGGCAGCAGAGTGCTTTCTTTGCGCAGAAAACAGACAAGCAATGCAATCATCTTATCTACCGTTTCCATTTTTCTTTTCCCATGCCTTTTAAAATATCAAGAGACACGTCTACAAAAGTGCCATGCATTGGCCGGGAATCGAACCCGGGCCTCCCGCTTGGGAAGCGAGAATTCTACCACTGAACTACCAATGCCTGACAAGCAGCATTACTGCGGTAGAGCGCTTGATTTAACACACCTGCCAGTTCCATGCGAATGGTCACTCGTAAACTCTTGACTTCTGCTGAAAGCCTCATTGAAGGCCTTTGCAGACGTGTGAGACTGGCACCTACTCGGGCTGGGCCTCTATGAGCTGTTTGCATAATCTGAGATTGCCCTGCTTCCAGTCAAGGCGCAGCGGCCCCTTCTTCTAAAAGGGATCAGCAGAGTGATCGCTAGTAGCAGAAATAAGGCAAGCAAGGCAATCAAGGCTTGTTTTTTTTGTTTGGTCTCTTCCTTTTCACGATGCTTCAAAGTCAACGAAAGGTACATGTGCAAAACGCTCATGCATTGGCCGGGAATCGAACCCGGGCCTCCCGCGCGGCAGGCGAGAATTCTACCACTGAACCACCAATGCCTTACATGCTGCACACTGGCGGTACAGTGCTCTGGACCATTTCAGCCCAGAGCAGCTGATTTAACAGAGCACTGCAGTGACATGAGGATGGCGCCAGCTCCGGTGGGTGAATGGGAGCTGCGCTGCCCTGGCAGTCCTTCTCACTCACTTGGCCACGAACGGCCAGGTTCTATAGACAGGAAAAGTCGACAGAGGCAAGCACACTGGTAGATGAGGGTGGCCTTTGTATGGGTCGCTACTCTGAGTGCAGTTCCCTGAGCACCGTGCCTCAGGAAAGCCAGACTTCTACCGCAGGACTCAGGGGATATCTTTGCAGCCACACGAGGCTGACACCCTTTCAATCTGGGCTTCTGGGGTCTTCTGGGAATTATTTGCATAATAGAAGGTTTCCCGCCTTAAGTTGAAACTGCAGTTCCATCTTCTGCTAAAAGAGGGCAGCAGAGTGCTTTCTTTGCGCAGAAAACAGACAAGCAATGCAATCATCTTATCTACCGTTTCCATTTTTCTTTTCCCATGCCTTTTAAAATATCAAGAGACACGTCTACAAAAGTGCCATGCATTGGCCGGGAATCGAACCCGGGCCTCCCGCTTGGGAAGCGAGAATTCTACCACTGAACTACCAATGCCTGACAAGCAGCATTACTGCGGTAGAGCGCTTGATTTAACACACCTGCCAGTTCCATGCGAATGGTCACTCGTAAACTCTTGACTTCTGCTGAAAGCCTCATTGAAGGCCTTTGCAGACGTGTGAGACTGGCACCTACTCGGGCTGGGCCTCTATGAGCTGTTTGCATAATCTGAGATTGCCCTGCTTCCAGTCAAGGCGCAGCGGCCCCTTCTTCTAAAAGGGATCAGCAGAGTGATCGCTAGTAGCAGAAATAAGGCAAGCAAGGCAATCAAGGCTTGTTTTTTTTGTTTGGTCTCTTCCTTTTCACGATGCTTCAAAGTCAACGAAAGGTACATGTGCAAAACGCTCATGCATTGGCCGGGAATCGAACCCGGGCCTCCCGCGTGGCAGGCGAGAATTCTACCACTGAACCACCAATGCCTTACATGCTGCACACTGGCGCTACAGTGCTCTGGACCATTTCAGCCCAGAGCAGCTGATTTAACAGAGCACTGCAGTGACATGAGGATGGCGCCAGCTCCGGTGGGTGAATGGGAGCTGCGCTGCCCTGGCAGTCCTTCTCACTCACTTGGCCACGAACGGCCAGGTTCTATAGACAGGAAAAGTGGACAGAGGCAAGCACACTGGTAGATGAGGGTGGCCTTTGTATGGGTCGCTACTCTGAGTGCAGTTCCCTGAGCACCGTGCCTCAGGAAAGCCAGACTTCTACCGCAGGACTCAGGGGATATCTTTGCAGCCACACGAGGCTGACACCCTTTCAATCTGGGCTTCTGGGGTCTTCTGGGAATTATTTGCATAATAGGTTTCCCGCCTTAAGTTGAAACTGCCGTTCCATCTTCTGCTAAAAGAGGGCAGCAGAGTGCTTTCTTTGCGCAGAAAACAGACAAGCAATGCAATCATCTTATCTACCGTTTCCATTTTTCTTTTCCCATGCCTTTTAAAATATCAAGAGACACGTCTACAAAAGTGCCATGCATTGGCCGGGAATCGAACCCGGGACTCCCGCTTGGGAAGCGAGAATTCTACCACTGAACTACCAATGCTTGACAAGCAGCATTACTGTGGTAGAGCGCTTGATTTAACACACCTGCCAGTTCCATGCGAATGGTCACTCGTAAACTCTTCACTTCTGCTGAAAGCCTCATTGAAGGCCTTTGCAGACGTGTGAGACTGGCACCTACTCGGGCTGGGCCTCTATGAGCTGTTTGCATAATCTGAGATTGCCCTGCTTCCAGTCAAGGCGCAGCGGCCCCTTCTACTAAAAGGGATCAGCAGAGTGATCGCTAGTAGCAGAAATAAGGCAAGCAAGGCAATCAAGGCTTGTTTTTTTGTTTGATCTCTTCCTTTTCACGATGCTTCAAAGTCAACGAAAGGTACATGTGCAAAACGCTCATGCATTGGCCGGGAATCGAACCCGGGCCTCCCGCGTGGCAGGCGAGAATTCTACCACTGAACCACCAATGCCTTACATGCTGCACACTGGCGCTACAGTGCTCTGGACCATTGCAGCCCAGAGCAGCTGATTTAACAGAGCACTGCAGTGACATGAGGATGGCGCCAGCTCCGGTGGGTGAATGGGAGCTGCGCTGCCCTGGCAGTCCTTCTCACTCACTTGGCCACGAACGGCCAGGTTCTATAGACAGGAAAAGTGGACAGAGGCAAGCACACTGGTAGATGAGGGTGGCCTTTGTATGGGTCGCTACTCTGAGTGCAGTTCCCTGAGCACCGTGCCTCAGGAAAGCCAGACTTCTACTGCAGGACTCAGGGGATATCTTTGCAGCCACACGAGGCTGACACCCTTTCAATCTGGGCTTCTGGGGTCTTCTGGGAATTATTTGCATAATAGAAGGTTTCCCGCCTTAAGTTGAAACTGCAGTTCCATCTTCTGCTAAAAGAGGGCAGCAGAGTGCTTTCTTTGCGCAGAAAACAGACAAGCAATGCAATCATCTTATCTACCGTTTCCATTTTTCTTTTCCCATGCCTTTTAAAATATCAAGAGACACGTCTACAAAAGTGCCATGCATTGGCCGGGAATCGAACCCGGGCCTCCCGCTTGGGAAGCGAGAATTCTACCACTGAACTACCAATGCCTGACAAGCAGCATTACTGCGGTAGAGCGCTTGATTTAACACACCTGCCAGTTCCATGCGAATGGTCACTTGTAAACTCTTCACTTCTGCTGAAAGCCTCATTGAAGGCCTTTGCAGACGTGTGAGACTGGCACCTACTCGGGCTGGGCCTCTATGAGCTGTTTGCATAATCTGAGATTGCCCTGCTTCCAGTCAAGGCGCAGCGGCCCCTTCTACTAAAAGGGATCAGCAGAGTGATCGCTAGTAGCAGAAATAAGGCAAGCAAGGCAATCAAGGCTTGTTTTTTTGTTCGGTCTCTTCCTTTTCACGATGCTTCAAAGTCAACGAAAGGTACATGTGCAAAACGCTCATGCATTGGCCGGGAATCGAACCCGGGCCTCCCGCGTGGCAGGCGAGAATTCTACCACTGAACCACCAATGCCTTACATGCTGCACACTGGCGCTACAGTGCTCTGGACCATTGCAGCCCAGAGCAGCTGATTTAACAGAGCACTGCAGTGACATGAGGATGGCGCCAGCTCCGGTGGGTGAATGGGAGCTGCGCTGCCCTGGCAGTCCTTCTCACTCACTTGGCCACGAACGGCCACGAACGGCCAGGTTCTATAGACAGGAAAAGTGGACAGAGGCAAGCACACTGGTAGATGAGGGTGGCCTTTGTATGGGTCGCTACTCTGAGTGCAGTTCCCTGAGCACCGTGCCTCAGGAAAGCCAGACTTCTACTGCAGGACTCAGTGGATATCTTTGCAGCCACACGAGGCTGACACCCTTTCAATCTGGGCTTCTGGGGTCTTCTGGGAATTATTTGCATAATAGAAGGTTTCCCGCCTTAAGTTGAAACTGCAGTTCCATCTTCTGCTAAAAGAGGGCAGCAGAGTGCTTTCTTTGCGCAGAAAACAGAGAAGCAATGCAATCATCTTATCTACCGTTTCCATTTTTCTTTTCCCATGCCTTTTAAAATATCAAGAGACACGTCTACAAAAGTGCCATGCATTGGCCGGGAATCGAACCCGGGCCTCCCGCTTGGGAAGCGAGAATTCTACCACTGAACTACCAATGCTTGACAAGCAGCATTACTGCGGTAGAGCGCTTGATTTAACACACCTGCCAGTTCCATGCGAATGGTCACTCGTAAACTCTTGACTTCTGCTGAAAGCCTCATTGAAGGCCTTTGCAGACGTGTGAGACTGGCACCTACTCGGGCTGGGCCTCTATGAGCTGTTTGCATAATCTGAGATTGCCCTGCTTCCAGTCAAGGCGCAGCGGCCCCTTCTACTAAAAGGGATCAGCAGAGTGATCGCTAGTAGCAGAAATAAGGCAAGCAAGGCAATCAAGGCTTGTTTTTTTGTTTGATCTCTTCCTTTTCACGATGCTTCAAAGTCAACGAAAGGTACATGTGCAAAACGCTCATGCATTGGCCGGGAATCGAACCCGGGCCTCCCGCGTGGCAGGCGAGAATTCTACCACTGAACCACCAATGCCTTACATGCTGCACACTGGCGCTACAGTGCTCTGGACCATTGCAGCCCAGAGCAGCTGATTTAACAGAGCACTGCAGTGACATGAGGATGGCGCCAGCTCCGGTGGGTGAATGGGAGCTGCGCTGCCCTGGCAGTCCTTCTCACTCACTTGGCCACGAACGGCCAGGTTCTATAGACAGGAAAAGTGGACAGAGGCAAGCACACTGGTAGATGAGGGTGGCCTTTGTATGGGTCGCTACTCTGAGTGCAGTTCCCTGAGCACCGTGCCTCAGGAAAGCCAGACTTCTACTGCAGGACTCAGGGGATATCTTTGCAGCCACACGAGGCTGACACCCTTTCAATCTGGGCTTCTGGGGTCTTCTGGGAATTATTTGCATAATAGAAGGTTTCCCGCCTTAAGTTGAAACTGCAGTTCCATCTTCTGCTAAAAGAGGGCAGCAGAGTGCTTTCTTTGCGCAGAAAACAGACAAGCAATGCAATCATCTTATCTACCGTTTCCATTTTTCTTTTCCCATGCCTTTTAAAATATCAAGAGACACGTCTACAAAAGTGCCATGCATTGGCCGGGAATCGAACCCGGGCCTCCCGCTTGGGAAGCGAGAATTCTACCACTGAACTACCAATGCTTGACAAGCAGCATTACTGCGGTAGAGCGCTTGATTTAACACACCTGCCAGTTCCATGCGAATGGTCACTCGTAAACTCTTGACTTCTGCTGAAAGCCTCATTGAAGGCCTTTGCAGACGTGTGAGACTGGCACCTACTCGGGCTGGGCCTCTATGAGCTGTTTGCATAATCTGAGATTGCCCTGCTTCCAGTCAAGGCGCAGCGGCCCCTTCTACTAAAAGGGATCAGCAGAGTGATCGCTAGTAGCAGAAATAAGGTAAGCAAGGCAATCAAGGCTTGTTTTTTTGTTTGGTCTCTTCCTTTTCACGATGCTTCAAAGTCAATGAAAGGTACATGTGCAAAACGCTCATGCATTGGCCGGGAATCGAACCCGGGCCTCCCGCGTGGCAGGCAAGAATTCTACCACTGAACCACCAATGCCGTACATGCTGCACACTGGCGCTACAGTGCTCTGGACCATTACAGCCCAGAGCAGCTGATTTAACAGAGCACTGCAGTGACATGAGGATGGCGCCAGCTCCGGTGGGTGAATGGGAGCTGCGCTGCCCTGGCAGTCCTTCTCACTCACTTGGCCACGAACGGCCAGGTTCTATAGACAGGAAAAGTGGACGGAGGCAAGCACACTGGTAGATGAGGGTGGCCTTTGTATGGGTCGCTACTCTGAGTGCAGTTCCCTGAGCACCGTGCCTCAGGAAAGCCAGACTTCTACTGCAGGACTCAGGGGATATCTTTGCAGCCACACGAGGCTGACACCCTTTCAATCTGGGCTTCTGGGGTCTTCTGGGAATTATTTGCATAATAGAAGGTTTCCCGCCTTAAGTTGAAACTGCAGTTCCATCTTCTGCTAAAAGAGGGCAGCAGAGTGCTTTCTTTGCGCAGAAAACAGACAAGCAATGCAATCATCTTATCTACCGTTTCCATTTTTCTTTTCCCATGCCTTTTAAAATATCAAGAGACACGTCTACAAAAGTGCCATGCATTGGCCGGGAATCGAACCCGGGCCTCCCGCTTGGGAAGCGAGAATTCTACCACTGAACTACCAATGCCTGACAAGCAGCATTACTGCGGTAGAGCGCTTGATTTAACACACCTGCCAGTTCCATGCGAATGGTCACTCGTAAACTCTTGACTTCTGCTGAAAGCCTCATTGAAGGCCTTTGCAGACGTGTGAGACTGGCACCTACTCGGGCTGGGCCTCTATGAGCTGTTTGCATAATCTGAGATTGCCCTGCTTCCAGTCAAGGCGCAGCGGCCCCTTCTTCTAAAAGGGATCAGCAGAGTGATCGCTAGTAGCAGAAATAAGGCAAGCAAGGCAATCAAGGCTTGTTTTTTTTGTTTGGTCTCTTCCTTTTCACGATGCTTCAAAGTCAACGAAAGGTACATGTGCAAAACGCTCATGCATTGGCCGGGAATCGAACCCGGGCCTCCCGCGCGGCAGGCGAGAATTCTACCACTGAACCACCAATGCCTTACATGCTGCACACTGGCGGTACAGTGCTCTGGATCATTTCAGCCCAGAGCAGCTGATTTAACAGAGCACTGCAGTGACATGAGGATGGCGCCAGCTCCGGTGGGTGAATGGGAGCTGCGCTGCCCTGGCAGTCCTTCTCACTCACTTGGCCACGAACGGCCAGGTTCTATAGACAGGAAAAGTCGACAGAGGCAAGCACACTGGTAGATGAGGGTGGCCTTTGTATGGGTCGCTACTCTGAGTGCAGTTCCCTGAGCACCGTGCCTCAGGAAAGCCAGACTTCTACCGCAGGACTCAGGGGATATCTTTGCAGCCACACGAGGCTGACACCCTTTCAATCTGGGCTTCTGGGGTCTTCTGGGAATTATTTGCATAATAGAAGGTTTCCCGCCTTAAGTTGAAACTGCAGTTCCATCTTCTGCTAAAAGAGGGCAGCAGAGTGCTTTCTTTGCGCAGAAAACAGACAAGCAATGCAATCATCTTATCTACCGTTTCCATTTTTCTTTTCCCATGCCTTTTAAAATATCAAGAGACACGTCTACAAAAGTGCCATGCATTGGCCGGGAATCGAACCCGGGCCTCCCGCTTGGGAAGCGAGAATTCTACCACTGAACTACCAATGCCTGACAAGCAGCATTACTGCGGTAGAGCGCTTGATTTAACACACCTGCCAGTTCCATGCGAATGGTCACTCGTAAACTCTTGACTTCTGCTGAAAGCCTCATTGAAGGCCTTTGCAGACGTGTGAGACTGGCACCTACTCGGGCTGGGCCTCTATGAGCTGTTTGCATAATCTGAGATTGCCCTGCTTCCAGTCAAGGCGCAGCGGCCCCTTCTTCTAAAAGGGATCAGCAGAGTGATCGCTAGTAGCAGAAATAAGGCAAGCAAGGCAATCAAGGCTTGTTTTTTTTGTTTGGTCTCTTCCTTTTCACGATGCTTCAAAGTCAACGAAAGGTACATGTGCAAAACGCTCATGCATTGGCCGGGAATCGAACCCGGGCCTCCCGCGTGGCAGGCGAGAATTCTACCACTGAACCACCAATGCCTTACATGCTGCACACTGGCGCTACAGTGCTCTGGACCATTTCAGCCCAGAGCAGCTGATTTAACAGAGCACTGCAGTGACATGAGGATGGCGCCAGCTCCGGTGGGTGAATGGGAGCTGCGCTGCCCTGGCAGTCCTTCTCACTCACTTGGCCACGAACGGCCAGGTTCTATAGACAGGAAAAGTGGACAGAGGCAAGCACACTGGTAGATGAGGGTGGCCTTTGTATGGGTCGCTACTCTGAGTGCAGTTCCCTGAGCACCGTGCCTCAGGAAAGCCAGACTTCTACTGCAGGACTCAGGGGATATCTTTGCAGCCACACGAGGCTGACACCCTTTCAATCTGGGCTTCTGGGGTCTTCTGGGAATTATTTGCATAATAGAAGGTTTCCCGCCTTAATTTGAAACTGCAGTTCCATCTTCTGCTAAAAGAGGGCAGCAGAGTGCTTTCTTTGCGCAGAAAACAGACAAGCAATGCAATCATCTTATCTACCGTTTCCATTTTTCTTTTCCCATGCCTTTTAAAATATCAAGAGACACGTCTACAAAAGTGCCATGCATTGGCCGGGAATCGAACCCGGGACTCCCGCTTGGGAAGCGAGAATTCTACCACTGAACTACCAATGCTTGACAAGCAGCATTACTGCGGTAGAGCGCTTGATTTAACACACCTGCCAGTTCCATGCGAATGGTCACTCGTAAACTCTTCACTTCTGCTGAAAGCCTCATTGAAGGCCTTTGCAGACGTGTGAGACTGGCACCTACTCGGGCTGGGCCTCTATGAGCTGTTTGCATAATCTGAGATTGCCCTGCTTCCAGTCAAGGCGCAGCGGCCCCTTCTACTAAAAGGGATCAGCAGAGTGATCGCTAGTAGCAGAAATAAGGCAAGCAAGGCAATCAAGGCTTGTTTTTTTGTTTGATCTCTTCCTTTTCACGATGCTTCAAAGTCAACGAAAGGTACATGTGCAAAACGCTCATGCATTGGCCGGGAATCGAACCCGGGCCTCCCGCGTGGCAGGCGAGAATTCTACCACTGAACCACCAATGCCTTACATGCTGCACACTGGCGCTACAGTGCTCTGGACCATTGCAGCCCAGAGCAGCTGATTTAACAGAGCACTGCAGTGACATGAGGATGGCGCCAGCTCCGGTGGGTGAATGGGAGCTGCGCTGCCCTGGCAGTCCTTCTCACTCACTTGGCCACGAACGGCCAGGTTCTATAGACAGGAAAAGTGGACAGAGGCAAGCACACTGGTAGATGAGGGTGGCCTTTGTATGGGTCGCTACTCTGAGTGCAGTTCCCTGAGCACCGTGCCTCAGGAAAGCCAGACTTCTACTGCAGGACTCAGGGGATATCTTTGCAGCCACACGAGGCTGACACCCTTTCAATCTGGGCTTCTGGGGTCTTCTGGGAATTATTTGCATAATAGAAGGTTTCCCGCCTTAAGTTGAAACTGCAGTTCCATCTTCTGCTAAAAGAGGGCAGCAGAGTGCTTTCTTTGCGCAGAAAACAGACAAGCAATGCAATCTTCTTATCTACCGTTTCCATTTTTCTTTTCCCATGCCTTTTAAAATATCAAGAGACACGTCTACAAAAGTGCCATGCATTGGCCGGGAATCGAACCCGGGCCTCCCGCTTGAGAAGCGAGAATTCTACCACTGAACTACCAATGCCTGACAAGCAGCATTACTGCGGTAGAGCGCTTGATTTAACACACCTGCCAGTTCCATGCGAATGGTCACTTGTAAACTCTTCACTTCTGCTGAAAGCCTCATTGAAGGCCTTTGCAGACGTGTGAGACTGGCACCTACTCGGGCTGGGCCTCTATGAGCTGTTTGCATAATCTGAGATTGCCCTGCTTCCAGTCAAGGCGCAGCGGCCCCTTCTACTAAAAGGGATCAGCAGAGTGATCGCTAGTAGCAGAAATAAGGCAAGCAAGGCAATCAAGGCTTGTTTTTTTGTTCGGTCTCTTCCTTTTCACGATGCTTCAAAGTCAACGAAAGGTACATGTGCAAAACGCTCATGCATTGGCCGGGAATCGAACCCGGGCCTCCCGCGTGGCAGGCGAGAATTCTACCACTGAACCACCAATGCCTTACATGCTGCACACTGGCGCTACAGTGCTCTGGACCATTGCAGCCCAGAGCAGCTGATTTAACAGAGCACTGCAGTGACATGAGGATGGCGCCAGCTCCGGTGGGTGAATGGGAGCTGCGCTGCCCTGGCAGTCCTTCTCACTCACTTGGCCACGAACGGCCACGAACGGCCAGGTTCTATAGACAGGAAAAGTGGACAGAGGCAAGCACACTGGTAGATGAGGGTGGCCTTTGTATGGGTCGCTACTCTGAGTGCAGTTCCCTGAGCACCGTGCCTCAGGAAAGCCAGACTTCTACTGCAGGACTCAGTGGATATCTTTGCAGCCACACGAGGCTGACACCCTTTCAATCTGGGCTTCTGGGGTCTTCTGGGAATTATTTGCATAATAGAAGGTTTCCCGCCTTAAGTTGAAACTGCAGTTCCATCTTCTGCTAAAAGAGGGCAGCAGAGTGCTTTCTTTGCGCAGAAAACAGAGAAGCAATGCAATCATCTTATCTACCGTTTCCATTTTTCTTTTCCCATGCCTTTTAAAATATCAAGAGACACGTCTACAAAAGTGCCATGCATTGGCCGGGAATCGAACCCGGGCCTCCCGCTTGGGAAGCGAGAATTCTACCACTGAACTACCAATGCTTGACAAGCAGCATTACTGCGGTAGAGCGCTTGATTTAACACACCTGCCAGTTCCATGCGAATGGTCACTCGTAAACTCTTGACTTCTGCTGAAAGCCTCATTGAAGGCCTTTGCAGACGTGTGAGACTGGCACCTACTCGGGCTGGGCCTCTATGAGCTGTTTGCATAATCTGAGATTGCCCTGCTTCCAGTCAAGGCGCAGCGGCCCCTTCTACTAAAAGGGATCAGCAGAGTGATCGCTAGTAGCAGAAATAAGGCAAGCAAGGCAATCAAGGCTTGTTTTTTTGTTTGATCTCTTCCTTTTCACGATGCTTCAAAGTCAACGAAAGGTACATGTGCAAAACGCTCATGCATTGGCCGGGAATCGAACCCGGGCCTCCCGCGTGGCAGGCGAGAATTCTACCACTGAACCACCAATGCCTTACATGCTGCACACTGGCGCTACAGTGCTCTGGACCATTGCAGCCCAGAGCAGCTGATTTAACAGAGCACTGCAGTGACATGAGGATGGCGCCAGCTCCGGTGGGTGAATGGGAGCTGCGCTGCCCTGGCAGTCCTTCTCACTCACTTGGCCACGAACGGCCAGGTTCTATAGACAGGAAAAGTGGACAGAGGCAAGCACACTGGTAGATGAGGGTGGCCTTTGTATGGGTCGCTACTCTGAGTGCAGTTCCCTGAGCACCGTGCCTCAGGAAAGCCAGACTTCTACTGCAGGACTCAGGGGATATCTTTGCAGCCACACGAGGCTGACACCCTTTCAATCTGGGCTTCTGGGGTCTTCTGGGAATTATTTGCATAATAGAAGGTTTCCCGCCTTAAGTTGAAACTGCAGTTCCATCTTCTGCTAAAAGAGGGCAGCAGAGTGCTTTCTTTGCGCAGAAAACAGACAAGCAATGCAATCTTCTTATCTACCGTTTCCATTTTTCTTTTCCCATGCCTTTTAAAATATCAAGAGACACGTCTACAAAAGTGCCATGCATTGGCCGGGAATCGAACCCGGGCCTCCCGCTTGAGAAGCGAGAATTCTACCACTGAACTACCAATGCCTGACAAGCAGCATTACTGCGGTAGAGCGCTTGATTTAACACACCTGCCAGTTCCATGCGAATGGTCACTTGTAAACTCTTCACTTCTGCTGAAAGCCTCATTGAAGGCCTTTGCAGACGTGTGAGACTGGCACCTACTCGGGCTGGGCCTCTATGAGCTGTTTGCATAATCTGAGATTGCCCTGCTTCCAGTCAAGGCGCAGCGGCCCCTTCTACTAAAAGGGATCAGCAGAGTGATCGCTAGTAGCAGAAATAAGGCAAGCAAGGCAATCAAGGCTTGTTTTTTTGTTCGGTCTCTTCCTTTTCACGATGCTTCAAAGTCAACGAAAGGTACATGTGCAAAACGCTCATGCATTGGCCGGGAATCGAACCCGGGCCTCCCGCGTGGCAGGCGAGAATTCTACCACTGAACCACCAATGCCTTACATGCTGCACACTGGCGCTACAGTGCTCTGGACCATTGCAGCCCAGAGCAGCTGATTTAACAGAGCACTGCAGTGACATGAGGATGGCGCCAGCTCCGGTGGGTGAATGGGAGCTGCGCTGCCCTGGCAGTCCTTCTCACTCACTTGGCCACGAACGGCCACGAACGGCCAGGTTCTATAGACAGGAAAAGTGGACAGAGGCAAGCACACTGGTAGATGAGGGTGGCCTTTGTATGGGTCGCTACTCTGAGTGCAGTTCCCTGAGCACCGTGCCTCAGGAAAGCCAGACTTCTACTGCAGGACTCAGTGGATATCTTTGCAGCCACACGAGGCTGACACCCTTTCAATCTGGGCTTCTGGGGTCTTCTGGGAATTATTTGCATAATAGAAGGTTTCCCGCCTTAAGTTGAAACTGCAGTTCCATCTTCTGCTAAAAGAGGGCAGCAGAGTGCTTTCTTTGCGCAGAAAACAGAGAAGCAATGCAATCATCTTATCTACCGTTTCCATTTTTCTTTTCCCATGCCTTTTAAAATATCAAGAGACACGTCTACAAAAGTGCCATGCATTGGCCGGGAATCGAACCCGGGCCTCCCGCTTGGGAAGCGAGAATTCTACCACTGAACTACCAATGCTTGACAAGCAGCATTACTGCGGTAGAGCGCTTGATTTAACACACCTGCCAGTTCCATGCGAATGGTCACTCGTAAACTCTTGACTTCTGCTGAAAGCCTCATTGAAGGCCTTTGCAGACGTGTGAGACTGGCACCTACTCGGGCTGGGCCTCTATGAGCTGTTTGCATAATCTGAGATTGCCCTGCTTCCAGTCAAGGCGCAGCGGCCCCTTCTACTAAAAGGGATCAGCAGAGTGATCGCTAGTAGCAGAAATAAGGCAAGCAAGGCAATCAAGGCTTGTTTTTTTGCTTGATCTCTTCCTTTTCACGATGCTTCAAAGTCAACGAAAGGTACATGTGCAAAACGCTCATGCATTGGCCGGGAATCGAACCCGGGCCTCCCGCGTGGCAGGCGAGAATTCTACCACTGAACCACCAATGCCTTACATGCTGCACACTGGCGCTACAGTGCTCTGGACCATTGCAGCCCAGAGCAGCTGATTTAACAGAGCACTGCAGTGACATGAGGATGGCGCCAGCTCCGGTGGGTGAATGGGAGCTGCGCTGCCCTGGCAGTCCTTCTCACTCACTTGGCCACGAACGGCCAGGTTCTATAGACAGGAAAAGTGGACAGAGGCAAGCACACTGGTAGATGAGGGTGGCCTTTGTATGGGTCGCTACTCTGAGTGCAGTTCCCTGAGCACCGTGCCTCAGGAAAGCCAGACTTCTACTGCAGGACTCAGGGGATATCTTTGCAGCCACACGAGGCTGACACCCTTTCAATCTGGGCTTCTGGGGTCTTCTGGGAATTATTTGCATAATAGAAGGTTTCCCGCCTTAAGTTGAAACTGCAGTTCCATCTTCTGCTAAAAGAGGGCAGCAGAGTGCTTTCTTTGCGCAGAAAACAGACAAGCAATGCAATCATCTTATCTACCGTTTCCATTTTTCTTTTCCCATGCCTTTTAAAATATCAAGAGACACGTCTACAAAAGTGCCATGCATTGGCCGGGAATCGAACCCGGGCCTCCCACTTGGGAAGCGAGAATTCTACCACTGAGCTACCAATGCCTGACAAGCAACATTACTGCGGTAGAGCACTTGATTTAACACACCTGCCAGTTCCATGCGAATGGTCACTCGTAAACTCTTGACTTCTGCTGAAAGCCTCATTGAAGGCCTTTGCAGACGTGTGAGACTGGCACCTACTCGGGCTGGGCCTCTATGAGCTGTTTGCATAATCTGAGATTGCCCTGCTTCCAGTCAAGGCGCAGCGGCCCCTTCTACTAAAAGGGATCAGCAGAGTGATCGCTAGTAGCAGAAATAAGGCAAGCAAGGCAATCAAGGCTTGTTTTTTTGTTCGGTCTCTTCCTTTTCACGATGCTTCAAAGTCAACGAAAGGTACATGTGCAAAACGCTCATGCATTGGCCGGGAATCGAACCCGGGCCTCCCGCGTGGCAGGCGAGAATTCTACCACTGAACCACCAATGCCTTACATGCTGCACACTGGCGCTACAGTGCTCTGGACCATTGCAGCCCAGAGCAGCTGATTTAACAGAGCACTGCAGTGACATGAGGATGGCGCCAGCTCCGGTGGGTGAATGGGAGCTGCGCTGCCCTGGCAGTCCTTCTCACTCACTTGGCCACGAACGGCCACGAACGGCCAGGTTCTATAGACAGGAAAAGTGGACGGAGGCAAGCACACTGGTAGATGAGGGTGGCCTTTGTATGGGTCGCTACTCTGAGTGCAGTTCCCTGAGCACCGTGCCTCAGGAAAGCCAGACTTCTACTGCAGGACTCAGGGGATATCTTTGCAGCCACACGAGGCTGACACCCTTTCAATCTGGGCTTCTGGGGTCTTCTGGGAATTATTTGCATAATAGAAGGTTTCCCGCCTTAAGTTGAAACTGCAGTTCCATCTTCTGCTAAAAGAGGGCAGCAGAGTGCTTTCTTTGCGCAGAAAACAGACAAGCAATGCAATCATCTTATCTACCGTTTCCATTTTTCTTTTCCCATGCCTTTTAAAATATCAAGAGACACGTCTACAAAAGTGCCATGCATTGGCCGGGAATCGAACCCGGGCCTCCCGCTTGGGAAGCGAGAATTCTACCACTGAACTACCAATGCCTGACAAGCAGCATTACTGCGGTAGAGCGCTTGATTTAACACACCTGCCAGTTCCATGCGAATGGTCACTCGTAAACTCTTGACTTCTGCTGAAAGCCTCATTGAAGGCCTTTGCAGACGTGTGAGACTGGCACCTACTCGGGCTGGGCCTCTATGAGCTGTTTGCATAATCTGAGATTGCCCTGCTTCCAGTCAAGGCGCAGCGGCCCCTTCTTCTAAAAGGGATCAGCAGAGTGATCGCTAGTAGCAGAAATAAGGCAAGCAAGGCAATCAAGGCTTGTTTTTTTTGTTTGGTCTCTTCCTTTTCACGATGCTTCAAAGTCAACGAAAGGTACATGTGCAAAACGCTCATGCATTGGCCGGGAATCGAACCCGGGCCTCCCGCGCGGCAGGCGAGAATTCTACCACTGAACCACCAATGCCTTACATGCTGCACACTGGCGGTACAGTGCTCTGGACCATTTCAGCCCAGAGCAGCTGATTTAACAGAGCACTGCAGTGACATGAGGATGGCGCCAGCTCCGGTGGGTGAATGGGAGCTGTGCTGCCCTGGCAGTCCTTCTCACTCACTTGGCCACGAACGGCCAGGTTCTATAGACAGGAAAAGTCGACAGAGGCAAGCACACTGGTAGATGAGGGTGGCCTTTGTATGGGTCGCTACTCTGAGTGCAGTTCCCTGAGCACCGTGCCTCAGGAAAGCCAGACTTCTACCGCAGGACTCAGGGGATATCTTTGCAGCCACACGAGGCTGACACCCTTTCAATCTGGGCTTCTGGGGTCTTCTGGGAATTATTTGCATAATAGAAGGTTTCCCGCCTTAAGTTGAAACTGCAGTTCCATCTTCTGCTAAAAGAGGGCAGCAGAGTGCTTTCTTTGCGCAGAAAACAGACAAGCAATGCAATCATCTTATCTACCGTTTCCATTTTTCTTTTCCCATGCCTTTTAAAATATCAAGAGACACGTCTACAAAAGTGCCATGCATTGGCCGGGAATCGAACCCGGGCCTCCCGCTTGGGAAGCGAGAATTCTACCACTGAACTACCAATGCCTGACAAGCAGCATTACTGCGGTAGAGCGCTTGATTTAACACACCTGCCAGTTCCATGCGAATGGTCACTCGTAAACTCTTGACTTCTGCTGAAAGCCTCATTGAAGGCCTTTGCAGACGTGTGAGACTGGCACCTACTCGGGCTGGGCCTCTATGAGCTGTTTGCATAATCTGAGATTGCCCTGCTTCCAGTCAAGGCGCAGCGGCCCCTTCTTCTAAAAGGGATCAGCAGAGTGATCGCTAGTAGCAGAAATAAGGCAAGCAAGGCAATCAAGGCTTGTTTTTTTTGTTTGGTCTCTTCCTTTTCACGATGCTTCAAAGTCAACGAAAGGTACATGTGCAAAACGCTCATGCATTGGCCGGGAATCGAACCCGGGCCTCCCGCGTGGCAGGCGAGAATTCTACCACTGAACCACCAATGCCTTACATGCTGCACACTGGCGCTACAGTGCTCTGGACCATTTCAGCCCAGAGCAGCTGATTTAACAGAGCACTGCAGTGACATGAGGATGGCGCCAGCTCCGGTGGGTGAATGGGAGCTGCGCTGCCCTGGCAGTCCTTCTCACTCACTTGGCCACGAACGGCCAGGTTCTATAGACAGGAAAAGTGGACAGAGGCAAGCACACTGGTAGATGAGGGTGGCCTTTGTATGGGTCGCTACTCTGAGTGCAGTTCCCTGAGCACCGTGCCTCAGGAAAGCCAGACTTCTACCGCAGGACTCAGGGGATATCTTTGCAGCCACACGAGGCTGACACCCTTTCAATCTGGGCTTCTGGGGTCTTCTGGGAATTATTTGCATAATAGGTTTCCCGCCTTAAGTTGAAACTGCCGTTCCATCTTCTGCTAAAAGAGGGCAGCAGAGTGCTTTCTTTGCGCAGAAAACAGACAAGCAATGCAATCATCTTATCTACCGTTTCCATTTTTCTTTTCCCATGCCTTTTAAAATATCAAGAGACACGTCTACAAAAGTGCCATGCATTGGCCGGGAATCGAACCCGGGACTCCCGCTTGGGAAGCGAGAATTCTACCACTGAACTACCAATGCTTGACAAGCAGCATTACTGTGGTAGAGCGCTTGATTTAACACACCTGCCAGTTCCATGCGAATGGTCACTCGTAAACTCTTCACTTCTGCTGAAAGCCTCATTGAAGGCCTTTGCAGACGTGTGAGACTGGCACCTACTCGGGCTGGGCCTCTATGAGCTGTTTGCATAATCTGAGATTGCCCTGCTTCCAGTCAAGGCGCAGCGGCCCCTTCTACTAAAAGGGATCAGCAGAGTGATCGCTAGTAGCAGAAATAAGGCAAGCAAGGCAATCAAGGCTTGTTTTTTTGTTTGATCTCTTCCTTTTCACGATGCTTCAAAGTCAACGAAAGGTACATGTGCAAAACGCTCATGCATTGGCCGGGAATCGAACCCGGGCCTCCCGCGTGGCAGGCGAGAATTCTACCACTGAACCACCAATGCCTTACATGCTGCACACTGGCGCTACAGTGCTCTGGACCATTGCAGCCCAGAGCAGCTGATTTAACAGAGCACTGCAGTGACATGAGGATGGCGCCAGCTCCGGTGGGTGAATGGGAGCTGCGCTGCCCTGGCAGTCCTTCTCACTCACTTGGCCACGAACGGCCAGGTTCTATAGACAGGAAAAGTGGACAGAGGCAAGCACACTGGTAGATGAGGGTGGCCTTTGTATGGGTCGCTACTCTGAGTGCAGTTCCCTGAGCACCGTGCCTCAGGAAAGCCAGACTTCTACTGCAGGACTCAGGGGATATCTTTGCAGCCACACGAGGCTGACACCCTTTCAATCTGGGCTTCTGGGGTCTTCTGGGAATTATTTGCATAATAGAAGGTTTCCCGCCTTAAGTTGAAACTGCAGTTCCATCTTCTGCTAAAAGAGGGCAGCAGAGTGCTTTCTTTGCGCAGAAAACAGACAAGCAATGCAATCATCTTATCTACCGTTTCCATTTTTCTTTTCCCATGCCTTTTAAAATATCAAGAGACACGTCTACAAAAGTGCCATGCATTGGCCGGGAATCGAACCCGGGCCTCCCGCTTGGGAAGCGAGAATTCTACCACTGAACTACCAATGCCTGACAAGCAGCATTACTGCGGTAGAGCGCTTGATTTAACACACCTGCCAGTTCCATGCGAATGGTCACTTGTAAACTCTTCACTTCTGCTGAAAGCCTCATTGAAGGCCTTTGCAGACGTGTGAGACTGGCACCTACTCGGGCTGGGCCTCTATGAGCTGTTTGCATAATCTGAGATTGCCCTGCTTCCAGTCAAGGCGCAGCGGCCCCTTCTACTAAAAGGGATCAGCAGAGTGATCGCTAGTAGCAGAAATAAGGCAAGCAAGGCAATCAAGGCTTGTTTTTTTGTTCGGTCTCTTCCTTTTCACGATGCTTCAAAGTCAACGAAAGGTACATGTGCAAAACGCTCATGCATTGGCCGGGAATCGAACCCGGGCCTCCCGCGTGGCAGGCGAGAATTCTACCACTGAACCACCAATGCCTTACATGCTGCACACTGGCGCTACAGTGCTCTGGACCATTGCAGCCCAGAGCAGCTGATTTAACAGAGCACTGCAGTGACATGAGGATGGCGCCAGCTCCGGTGGGTGAATGGGAGCTGCGCTGCCCTGGCAGTCCTTCTCACTCACTTGGCCACGAACGGCCACGAACGGCCAGGTTCTATAGACAGGAAAAGTGGACAGAGGCAAGCACACTGGTAGATGAGGGTGGCCTTTGTATGGGTCGCTACTCTGAGTGCAGTTCCCTGAGCACCGTGCCTCAGGAAAGCCAGACTTCTACTGCAGGACTCAGTGGATATCTTTGCAGCCACACGAGGCTGACACCCTTTCAATCTGGGCTTCTGGGGTCTTCTGGGAATTATTTGCATAATAGAAGGTTTCCCGCCTTAAGTTGAAACTGCAGTTCCATCTTCTGCTAAAAGAGGGCAGCAGAGTGCTTTCTTTGCGCAGAAAACAGAGAAGCAATGCAATCATCTTATCTACCGTTTCCATTTTTCTTTTCCCATGCCTTTTAAAATATCAAGAGACACGTCTACAAAAGTGCCATGCATTGGCCGGGAATCGAACCCGGGCCTCCCGCTTGGGAAGCGAGAATTCTACCACTGAACTACCAATGCTTGACAAGCAGCATTACTGCGGTAGAGCGCTTGATTTAACACACCTGCCAGTTCCATGCGAATGGTCACTCGTAAACTCTTGACTTCTGCTGAAAGCCTCATTGAAGGCCTTTGCAGACGTGTGAGACTGGCACCTACTCGGGCTGGGCCTCTATGAGCTGTTTGCATAATCTGAGATTGCCCTGCTTCCAGTCAAGGCGCAGCGGCCCCTTCTACTAAAAGGGATCAGCAGAGTGATCGCTAGTAGCAGAAATAAGGCAAGCAAGGCAATCAAGGCTTGTTTTTTTGTTTGATCTCTTCCTTTTCACGATGCTTCAAAGTCAACGAAAGGTACATGTGCAAAACGCTCATGCATTGGCCGGGAATCGAACCCGGGCCTCCCGCGTGGCAGGCGAGAATTCTACCACTGAACCACCAATGCCTTACATGCTGCACACTGGCGCTACAGTGCTCTGGACCATTGCAGCCCAGAGCAGCTGATTTAACAGAGCACTGCAGTGACATGAGGATGGCGCCAGCTCCGGTGGGTGAATGGGAGCTGCGCTGCCCTGGCAGTCCTTCTCACTCACTTGGCCACGAACGGCCAGGTTCTATAGACAGGAAAAGTGGACAGAGGCAAGCACACTGGTAGATGAGGGTGGCCTTTGTATGGGTCGCTACTCTGAGTGCAGTTCCCTGAGCACCGTGCCTCAGGAAAGCCAGACTTCTACTGCAGGACTCAGGGGATATCTTTGCAGCCACACGAGGCTGACACCCTTTCAATCTGGGCTTCTGGGGTCTTCTGGGAATTATTTGCATAATAGAAGGTTTCCCGCCTTAAGTTGAAACTGCAGTTCCATCTTCTGCTAAAAGAGGGCAGCAGAGTGCTTTCTTTGCGCAGAAAACAGACAAGCAATGCAATCATCTTATCTACCGTTTCCATTTTTCTTTTCCCATGCCTTTTAAAATATCAAGAGACACGTCTACAAAAGTGCCATGCATTGGCCGGGAATCGAACCCGGGCCTCCCACTTGGGAAGCGAGAATTCTACCACTGAGCTACCAATGCCTGACAAGCAACATTACTGCGGTAGAGCACTTGATTTAACACACCTGCCAGTTCCATGCGAATGGTCACTCGTAAACTCTTGACTTCTGCTGAAAGCCTCATTGAAGGCCTTTGCAGACGTGTGAGACTGGCACCTACTCGGGCTGGGCCTCTATGAGCTGTTTGCATAATCTGAGATTGCCCTGCTTCCAGTCAAGGCGCAGCGGCCCCTTCTACTAAAAGGGATCAGCAGAGTGATCGCTAGTAGCAGAAATAAGGCAAGCAAGGCAATCAAGGCTTGTTTTTTTGTTCGGTCTCTTCCTTTTCACGATGCTTCAAAGTCAACGAAAGGTACATGTGCAAAACGCTCATGCATTGGCCGGGAATCGAACCCGGGCCTCCCGCGTGGCAGGCGAGAATTCTACCACTGAACCACCAATGCCTTACATGCTGCACACTGGCGCTACAGTGCTCTGGACCATTGCAGCCCAGAGCAGCTGATTTAACAGAGCACTGCAGTGACATGAGGATGGCGCCAGCTCCGGTGGGTGAATGGGAGCTGCGCTGCCCTGGCAGTCCTTCTCACTCACTTGGCCACGAACGGCCACGAACGGCCAGGTTCTATAGACAGGAAAAGTGGACAGAGGCAAGCACACTGGTAGATGAGGGTGGCCTTTGTATGGGTCGCTACTCTGAGTGCAGTTCCCTGAGCACCGTGCCTCAGGAAAGCCAGACTTCTACCGCAGGACTCAGGGGATATCTTTGCAGCCACACGAGGCTGACACCCTTTCAATCTGGGCTTCTGGGGTCTTCTGGGAATTATTTGCATAATAGAAGGTTTCCCGCCTTAAGTTGAAACTGCAGTTCCATCTTCTGCTAAAAGAGGGCAGCAGAGTGCTTTCTTTGCGCAGAAAACAGACAAGCAATGCAATCATCTTATCTACCGTTTCCATTTTTCTTTTCCCATGCCTTTTAAAATATCAAGAGACACGTCTACAAAAGTGCCATGCATTGGCCGGGAATCGAACCCGGGCCTCCCGCTTCGGAAGCGAGAATTCTACCACTGAACTACCAATGCTTGACAAGCAGCATTACTGCGGTAGAGCGCTTGATTTAACACACCTGCCAGTTCCATGCGAATGGTCACTCGTAAACTCTTGACTTCTGCTGAAAGCCTCATTGAAGGCCTTTGCAGACGTGTGAGACTGGCACCTACTCGGGCTGGGCCTCTATGAGCTGTTTGCATAATCTGAGATTGCCCTGCTTCCAGTCAAGGCGCAGCGGCCCCTTCTACTAAAAGGGATCAGCAGAGTGATCGCTAGTAGCAGAAATAAGGTAAGCAAGGCAATCAAGGCTTGTTTTTTTGTTTGGTCTCTTCCTTTTCACGATGCTTCAAAGTCAATGAAAGGTACATGTGCAAAACGCTCATGCATTGGCCGGGAATCGAACCCGGGCCTCCCGCGTGGCAGGCAAGAATTCTACCACTGAACCACCAATGCCTTACATGCTGCACACTGGCGCTACAGTGCTCTGGACCATTACAGCCCAGAGCAGCTGATTTAACAGAGCACTGCAGTGACATGAGGATGGCGACAGCTCCGGTGGGTGAATGGGAGCTGCGCTGCCCTGGCAGTCCTTCTCACTCACTTGGCCACGAACGGCCAGGTTCTATAGACAGGAAAAGTGGACGGAGGCAAGCACACTGGTAGATGAGGGTGGCCTTTGTATGGGTCGCTACTCTGAGTGCAGTTCCCTGAGCACCGTGCCTCAGGAAAGCCAGACTTCTACTGCAGGACTCGGGGGATATCTTTGCAGCCACACGAGGCTGACACCCTTTCAATCTGGGCTTCTGGGGTCTTCTGGGAATTATTTGCATAATAGAAGGTTTCCCGCCTTAAGTTGAAACTGCAGTTCCATCTTCTGCTAAAAGAGGGCAGCAGAGTGCTTTCTTTGCGCAGAAAACAGACAAGCAATGCAATCATCTTATCTACCGTTTCCATTTTTCTTTTCCCATGCCTTTTAAAATATCAAGAGACACGTCTACAAAAGTGCCATGCATTGGCCGGGAATCGAACCCGGGCCTCCCGCTTGGGAAGCGAGAATTCTACCACTGAACTACCAATGCCTGACAAGCAGCATTACTGCGGTAGAGCGCTTGATTTAACACACCTGCCAGTTCCATGCGAATGGTCACTCGTAAACTCTTGACTTCTGCTGAAAGCCTCATTGAAGGCCTTTGCAGACGTGTGAGACTGGCACCTACTCGGGCTGGGCCTCTATGAGCTGTTTGCATAATCTGAGATTGCCCTGCTTCCAGTCAAGGCGCAGCGGCCCCTTCTTCTAAAAGGGATCAGCAGAGTGATCGCTAGTAGCAGAAATAAGGCAAGCAAGGCAATCAAGGCTTGTTTTTTTTGTTTGGTCTCTTCCTTTTCACGATGCTTCAAAGTCAACGAAAGGTACATGTGCAAAACGCTCATGCATTGGCCGGGAATCGAACCCGGGCCTCCCGCGCGGCAGGCGAGAATTCTACCACTGAACCACCAATGCCTTACATGCTGCACACTGGCGGTACAGTGCTCTGGACCATTTCAGCCCAGAGCAGCTGATTTAACAGAGCACTGCAGTGACATGAGGATGGCGCCAGCTCCGGTGGGTGAATGGGAGCTGCGCTGCCCTGGCAGTCCTTCTCACTCACTTGGCCACGAACGGCCAGGTTCTATAGACAGGAAAAGTCGACAGAGGCAAGCACACTGGTAGATGAGGGTGGCCTTTGTATGGGTCGCTACTCTGAGTGCAGTTCCCTGAGCACCGTGCCTCAGGAAAGCCAGACTTCTACCGCAGGACTCAGGGGATATCTTTGCAGCCACACGAGGCTGACACCCTTTCAATCTGGGCTTCTGGGGTCTTCTGGGAATTATTTGCATAATAGAAGGTTTCCCGCCTTAAGTTGAAACTGCAGTTCCATCTTCTGCTAAAAGAGGGCAGCAGAGTGCTTTCTTTGCGCAGAAAACAGACAAGCAATGCAATCATCTTATCTACCGTTTCCATTTTTCTTTTCCCATGCCTTTTAAAATATCAAGAGACACGTCTACAAAAGTGCCATGCATTGGCCGGGAATCGAACCCGGGCCTCCCGCTTGGGAAGCGAGAATTCTACCACTGAACTACCAATGCCTGACAAGCAGCATTACTGCGGTAGAGCGCTTGATTTAACACACCTGCCAGTTCCATGCGAATGGTCACTCGTAAACTCTTGACTTCTGCTGAAAGCCTCATTGAAGGCCTTTGCAGACGTGTGAGACTGGCACCTACTCGGGCTGGGCCTCTATGAGCTGTTTGCATAATCTGAGATTGCCCTGCTTCCAGTCAAGGCGCAGCGGCCCCTTCTTCTAAAAGGGATCAGCAGAGTGATCGCTAGTAGCAGAAATAAGGCAAGCAAGGCAATCAAGGCTTGTTTTTTTTTGTTTGGTCTCTTCCTTTTCACGATGCTTCAAAGTCAACGAAAGGTACATGTGCAAAACGCTCATGCATTGGCCGGGAATCGAACCCGGGCCTCCCGTGTGGCAGGCGAGAATTCTACCACTGAACCACCAATGCCTTACATGCTGCACACTGGCGCTACAGTGCTCTGGACCATTTCAGCCCAGAGCAGCTGATTTAACAGAGCACTGCAGTGACATGAGGATGGCGCCAGCTCCGGTGGGTGAATGGGAGCTGCGCTGCCCTGGCAGTCCTTCTCACTCACTTGGCCACGAACGGCCAGGTTCTATAGACAGGAAAAGTGGACAGAGGCAAGCACACTGGTAGATGAGGGTGGCCTTTGTATGGGTCGCTACTCTGAGTGCAGTTCCCTGAGCACCGTGCCTCAGGAAAGCCAGACCTCTACCGCAGGACTCAGGGGATATCTTTGCAGCCACACGAGGCTGACACCCTTTCAATCTGGGCTTCTGGGGTCTTCTGGGAATTATTTGCATAATAGGTTTCCCGCCTTAAGTTGAAACTGCCGTTCCATCTTCTGCTAAAAGAGGGCAGCAGAGTGCTTTCTTTGCGCAGAAAACAGACAAGCAATGCAATCATCTTATCTACCGTTTCCATTTTTCTTTTCCCATGCCTTTTAAAATATCAAGAGACACGTCTACAAAAGTGCCATGCATTGGCCGGGAATCGAACCGGGGCCTCCCACTTGGGAAGCGAGAATTCTACCACTGAGCTACCAATGCCTGACAAGCAGCATTACTGCGGTAGAGCACTTGATTTAACACACCTGCCAGTTCCATGCGAATGGTCACTCGTAAACTCTTGACTTCTGCTGAAAGCCTCATTGAAGGCCTTTGCAGACGTGTGAGACTGGCACCTACTCGGGCTGGGCCTCTATGAGCTGTTTGCATAATCTGAGATTGCCCTGCTTCCAGTCAAGGCGCAGCGGCCCCTTCTACTAAAAGGGATCAGCAGAGTGATCGCTAGTAGCAGAAATAAGGCAAGCAAGGCAATCAAGGCTTGTTTTTTTGTTCGGTCTCTTCCTTTTCACGATGCTTCAAAGTCAACGAAAGGTACATGTGCAAAACGCTCATGCATTGGCCGGGAATCGAACCCGGGCCTCCCGCGTGGCAGGCGAGAATTCTACCACTGAACCACCAATGCCTTACATGCTGCACACTGGCGCTACAGTGCTCTGGACCATTGCAGCCCAGAGCAGCTGATTTAACAGAGCACTGCAGTGACATGAGGATGGCGCCAGCTCCGGTGGGTGAATGGGAGCTGCGCTGCCCTGGCAGTCCTTCTCACTCACTTGGCCACGAACGGCCACGAACGGCCAGGTTCTATAGACAGGAAAAGTGGACAGAGGCAAGCACACTGGTAGATGAGGGTGGCCTTTGTATGGGTCGCTACTCTGAGTGCAGTTCCCTGAGCACCGTGCCTCAGGAAAGCCAGACTTCTACCGCAGGACTCAGGGGATATCTTTGCAGCCACACGAGGCTGACACCCTTTCAATCTGGGCTTCTGGGGTCTTCTGGGAATTATTTGCATAATAGAAGGTTTCCCGCCTTAAGTTGAAACTGCAGTTCCATCTTCTGCTAAAAGAGGGCAGCAGAGTGCTTTCTTTGCGCAGAAAACAGACAAGCAATGCAATCATCTTATCTACCGTTTCCATTTTTCTTTTCCCATGCCTTTTAAAATATCAAGAGACACGTCTACAAAAGTGCCATGCATTGGCCGGGAATCGAACCCGGGCCTCCCGCTTGGGAAGCGAGAATTCTACCACTGAACTACCAATGCCTGACAAGCAGCATTACTGCGGTAGAGCGCTTGATTTAACACACCTGCCAGTTCCATGCGAATGGTCACTCGTAAACTCTTGACTTCTGCTGAAAGCCTCATTGAAGGCCTTTGCAGACGTGTGAGACTGGCACCTACTCGGGCTGGGCCTCTATGAGCTGTTTGCATAATCTGAGATTGCCCTGCTTCCAGTCAAGGCGCAGCGGCCCCTTCTTCTAAAAGGGATCAGCAGAGTGATCGCTAGTAGCAGAAATAAGGCAAGCAAGGCAATCAAGGCTTGTTTTTTTTGTTTGGTCTCTTCCTTTTCACGATGCTTCAAAGTCAACGAAAGGTACATGTGCAAAACGCTCATGCATTGGCCGGGAATCGAACCCGGGCCTCCCGCGCGGCAGGCGAGAATTCTACCACTGAACCACCAATGCCTTACATGCTGCACACTGGCGGTACAGTGCTCTGGACCATTTCAGCCCAGAGCAGCTGATTTAACAGAGCACTGCAGTGACATGAGGATGGCGCCAGCTCCGGTGGGTGAATGGGAGCTGCGCTGCCCTGGCAGTCCTTCTCACTCACTTGGCCACGAACGGCCAGGTTCTATAGACAGGAAAAGTCGACAGAGGCAAGCACACTGGTAGATGAGGGTGGCCTTTGTATGGGTCGCTACTCTGAGTGCAGTTCCCTGAGCACCGTGCCTCAGGAAAGCCAGACTTCTACCGCAGGACTCAGGGGATATCTTTGCAGCCACACGAGGCTGACACCCTTTCAATCTGGGCTTCTGGGGTCTTCTGGGAATTATTTGCATAATAGAAGGTTTCCCGCCTTAAGTTGAAACTGCAGTTCCATCTTCTGCTAAAAGAGGGCAGCAGAGTGCTTTCTTTGCGCAGAAAACAGACAAGCAATGCAATCATCTTATCTACCGTTTCCATTTTTCTTTTCCCATGCCTTTTAAAATATCAAGAGACACGTCTACAAAAGTGCCATGCATTGGCCGGGAATCGAACCCGGGCCTCCCGCTTGGGAAGCGAGAATTCTACCACTGAACTACCAATGCCTGACAAGCAGCATTACTGCGGTAGAGCGCTTGATTTAACACACCTGCCAGTTCCATGCGAATGGTCACTCGTAAACTCTTGACTTCTGCTGAAAGCCTCATTGAAGGCCTTTGCAGACGTGTGAGACTGGCACCTACTCGGGCTGGGCCTCTATGAGCTGTTTGCATAATCTGAGATTGCCCTGCTTCCAGTCAAGGCGCAGCGGCCCCTTCTTCTAAAAGGGATCAGCAGAGTGATCGCTAGTAGCAGAAATAAGGCAAGCAAGGCAATCAAGGCTTGTTTTTTTTGTTTGGTCTCTTCCTTTTCACGATGCTTCAAAGTCAACGAAAGGTACATGTGCAAAACGCTCATGCATTGGCCGGGAATCGAACCCGGGCCTCCCGCGTGGCAGGCGAGAATTCTACCACTGAACCACCAATGCCTTACATGCTGCACACTGGCGCTACAGTGCTCTGGACCATTTCAGCCCAGAGCAGCTGATTTAACAGAGCACTGCAGTGACATGAGGATGGCGCCAGCTCCGGTGGGTGAATGGGAGCTGCGCTGCCCTGGCAGTCCTTCTCACTCACTTGGCCACGAACGGCCAGGTTCTATAGACAGGAAAAGTCGACAGAGGCAAGCACACTGGTAGATGAGGGTGGCCTTTGTATGGGTCGCTACTCTGAGTGCAGTTCCCTGAGCACCGTGCCTCAGGAAAGCCAGACTTCTACCGCAGGACTCAGGGGATATCTTTGCAGCCACACGAGGCTGACACCCTTTCAATCTGGGCTTCTGGGGTCTTCTGGGAATTATTTGCATAATAGAAGGTTTCCCGCCTTAAGTTGAAACTGCAGTTCCATCTTCTGCTAAAAGAGGGCAGCAGAGTGCTTTCTTTGCGCAGAAAACAGACAAGCAATGCAATCATCTTATCTACCGTTTCCATTTTTCTTTTCCCATGCCTTTTAAAATATCAAGAGACACGTCTACAAAAGTGCCATGCATTGGCCGGGAATCAAACCCGGGCCTCCCGCGTGGCAGGCGAGAATTCTACCACTGAACCACCAATGCCTTACATGCTGCACACTGGCGCTACAGTGCTCTGGACCATTGCAGGCCAGAGCAGCTGATTTAACAGAGCACTGCAGTGACATGAGGATGGCGCCAGCTCCGGTGGGTGAATGGGAGCTGCGCTGCCCTGGCAGTCCTTCTCACTCACTTGGCCACGAACGGCCAGGTTCTATAGACAGGAAAAGTGGACAGAGGCAAGCACACTGGTAGATGAGGGTGGCCTTTGTATGGGTCGCTACTCTGAGTGCAGTTCCCTGAGCACCGTGCCTCAGGAAAGCCAGACTTCTACCGCAGGACTCAGGGGATATCTTTGCAGCCACACAAGGCTGACACCCTTTCAATCTGGGCTTCTGGGGTCTTCTGGGAATTATTTGCATAATAGGTTTCCCGCCTTAAATTGAAACTGCCGTTCCATCTTCTGCTAAAAGAGGGCAGCAGAGTGCTTTCTTTGCGCAGAAAACAGACAAGCAATGCAATCATCTTATCTACCGTTTCCATTTTTCTTTTCCCATGCCTTTTAAAATATCAAGAGACACGTCTACAAAAGTGCCATGCATTGGCCGGGAATCGAACCAGGGCCTCCCACTTGGGAAGCGAGAATTCTACCAATGAGCTACCAATGCCTGACAAGCAGCATTACTGCGGTAGAGCACTTGATTTAACACACCTGCCAGTTCCATGCGAATGGTCACTCGTAAACTCTTGACTTCTGCTGAAAGCCTCATTGAAGGCCTTTGCAGACGTGTGAGACTGGCACCTACTCGGGCTGGGCCTCTATGAGCTGTTTGCATAATCTGAGATTGCCCTGCTTCCAGTCAAGGCGCAGCGGCCCCTTCTACTAAAAGGGATCAGCAGAGTGATCGCTAGTAGCAGAAATAAGGTAAGCAAGGCAATCAAGGCTTGTTTTTTTGTTTGGTCTCTTCCTTTTCACGATGCTTCAAAGTCAATGAAAGGTACATGTGCAAAACGCTCATGCATTGGCCGGGAATCGAACCCGGGCCTCCCGCGTGGCAGGCAAGAATTCTACCACTGAACCACCAATGCCGTACATGCTGCACACTGGCGCTACAGTGCTCTGGACCATTACAGCCCAGAGCAGCTGATTTAACAGAGCACTGCAGTGACATGAGGATGGCGCCAGCTCCGGTGGGTGAATGGGAGCTGCGCTGCCCTGGCAGTCCTTCTCACTCACTTGGCCACGAACGGCCAGGTTCTATAGACAGGAAAAGTGGACGGAGGCAAGCACACTGGTAGATGAGGGTGGCCTTTGTATGGGTCGCTACTCTGAGTGCAGTTCCCTGAGCACCGTGCCTCAGGAAAGCCAGACTTCTACTGCAGGACTCAGGGGATATCTTTGCAGCCACACGAGGCTGACACCCTTTCAATCTGGGCTTCTGGGGTCTTCTGGGAATTATTTGCATAATAGAAGGTTTCCCGCCTTAAGTTGAAACTGCAGTTCCATCTTCTGCTAAAAGAGGGCAGCAGAGTGCTTTCTTTGCGCAGAAAACAGACAAGCAATGCAATCATCTTATCTACCGTTTCCATTTTTCTTTTCCCATGCCTTTTAAAATATCAAGAGACACGTCTACAAAAGTGCCATGCATTGGCCGGGAATCGAACCCGGGCCTCCCGCTTGGGAAGCGAGAATTCTACCACTGAACTACCAATGCCTGACAAGCAGCATTACTGCGGTAGAGCGCTTGATTTAACACACCTGCCAGTTCCATGCGAATGGTCACTCGTAAACTCTTGACTTCTGCTGAAAGCCTCATTGAAGGCCTTTGCAGACGTGTGAGACTGGCACCTACTCGGGCTGGGCCTCTATGAGCTGTTTGCATAATCTGAGATTGCCCTGCTTCCAGTCAAGGCGCAGCGGCCCCTTCTTCTAAAAGGGATCAGCAGAGTGATCGCTAGTAGCAGAAATAAGGCAAGCAAGGCAATCAAGGCTTGTTTTTTTTGTTTGGTCTCTTCCTTTTCACGATGCTTCAAAGTCAACGAAAGGTACATGTGCAAAACGCTCATGCATTGGCCGGGAATCGAACCCGGGCCTCCCGCGCGGCAGGCGAGAATTCTACCACTGAACCACCAATGCCTTACATGCTGCACACTGGCGGTACAGTGCTCTGGACCATTTCAGCCCAGAGCAGCTGATTTAACAGAGCACTGCAGTGACATGAGGATGGCGCCAGCTCCGGTGGGTGAATGGGAGCTGCGCTGCCCTGGCAGTCCTTCTCACTCACTTGGCCACGAACGGCCAGGTTCTATAGACAGGAAAAGTCGACAGAGGCAAGCACACTGGTAGATGAGGGTGGCCTTTGTATGGGTCGCTACTCTGAGTGCAGTTCCCTGAGCACCGTGCCTCAGGAAAGCCAGACTTCTACCGCAGGACTCAGGGGATATCTTTGCAGCCACACGAGGCTGACACCCTTTCAATCTGGGCTTCTGGGGTCTTCTGGGAATTATTTGCATAATAGAAGGTTTCCCGCCTTAAGTTGAAACTGCAGTTCCATCTTCTGCTAAAAGAGGGCAGCAGAGTGCTTTCTTTGCGCAGAAAACAGACAAGCAATGCAATCATCTTATCTACCGTTTCCATTTTTCTTTTCCCATGCCTTTTAAAATATCAAGAGACACGTCTACAAAAGTGCCATGCATTGGCCGGGAATCGAACCCGGGCCTCCCGCTTGGGAAGCGAGAATTCTACCACTGAACTACCAATGCCTGACAAGCAGCATTACTGCGGTAGAGCGCTTGATTTAACACACCTGCCAGTTCCATGCGAATGGTCACTCGTAAACTCTTGACTTCTGCTGAAAGCCTCATTGAAGGCCTTTGCAGACGTGTGAGACTGGCACCTACTCGGGCTGGGCCTCTATGAGCTGTTTGCATAATCTGAGATTGCCCTGCTTCCAGTCAAGGCGCAGCGGCCCCTTCTTCTAAAAGGGATCAGCAGAGTGATCGCTAGTAGCAGAAATAAGGCAAGCAAGGCAATCAAGGCTTGTTTTTTTTGTTTGGTCTCTTCCTTTTCACGATGCTTCAAAGTCAACGAAAGGTACATGTGCAAAACGCTCATGCATTGGCCGGGAATCGAACCCGGGCCTCCCGCGTGGCAGGCGAGAATTCTACCACTGAACCACCAATGCCTTACATGCTGCACACTGGCGCTACAGTGCTCTGGACCATTTCAGCCCAGAGCAGCTGATTTAACAGAGCACTGCAGTGACATGAGGATGGCGCCAGCTCCGGTGGGTGAATGGGAGCTGCGCTGCCCTGGCAGTCCTTCTCACTCACTTGGCCACGAACGGCCAGGTTCTATAGACAGGAAAAGTGGACAGAGGCAAGCACACTGGTAGATGAGGGTGGCCTTTGTATGGGTCGCTACTCTGAGTGCAGTTCCCTGAGCACCGTGCCTCAGGAAAGCCAGACTTCTACTGCAGGACTCAGGGGATATCTTTGCAGCCACACGAGGCTGACACCCTTTCAATCTGGGCTTCTGGGGTCTTCTGGGAATTATTTGCATAATAGAAGGTTTCCCGCCTTAATTTGAAACTGCAGTTCCATCTTCTGCTAAAAGAGGGCAGCAGAGTGCTTTCTTTGCGCAGAAAACAGACAAGCAATGCAATCATCTTATCTACCGTTTCCATTTTTCTTTTCCCATGCCTTTTAAAATATCAAGAGACACGTCTACAAAAGTGCCATGCATTGGCCGGGAATCGAACCCGGGACTCCCGCTTGGGAAGCGAGAATTCTACCACTGAACTACCAATGCTTGACAAGCAGCATTACTGCGGTAGAGCGCTTGATTTAACACACCTGCCAGTTCCATGCGAATGGTCACTCGTAAACTCTTCACTTCTGCTGAAAGCCTCATTGAAGGCCTTTGCAGACGTGTGAGACTGGCACCTACTCGGGCTGGGCCTCTATGAGCTGTTTGCATAATCTGAGATTGCCCTGCTTCCAGTCAAGGCGCAGCGGCCCCTTCTACTAAAAGGGATCAGCAGAGTGATCGCTAGTAGCAGAAATAAGGCAAGCAAGGCAATCAAGGCTTGTTTTTTTGTTTGATCTCTTCCTTTTCACGATGCTTCAAAGTCAACGAAAGGTACATGTGCAAAACGCTCATGCATTGGCCGGGAATCGAACCCGGGCCTCCCGCGTGGCAGGCGAGAATTCTACCACTGAACCACCAATGCCTTACATGCTGCACACTGGCGCTACAGTGCTCTGGACCATTGCAGCCCAGAGCAGCTGATTTAACAGAGCACTGCAGTGACATGAGGATGGCGCCAGCTCCGGTGGGTGAATGGGAGCTGCGCTGCCCTGGCAGTCCTTCTCACTCACTTGGCCACGAACGGCCAGGTTCTATAGACAGGAAAAGTGGACAGAGGCAAGCACACTGGTAGATGAGGGTGGCCTTTGTATGGGTCGCTACTCTGAGTGCAGTTCCCTGAGCACCGTGCCTCAGGAAAGCCAGACTTCTACTGCAGGACTCAGGGGATATCTTTGCAGCCACACGAGGCTGACACCCTTTCAATCTGGGCTTCTGGGGTCTTCTGGGAATTATTTGCATAATAGAAGGTTTCCCGCCTTAATTTGAAACTGCAGTTCCATCTTCTGCTAAAAGAGGGCAGCAGAGTGCTTTCTTTGCGCAGAAAACAGACAAGCAATGCAATCATCTTATCTACCGTTTCCATTTTTCTTTTCCCATGCCTTTTAAAATATCAAGAGACACGTCTACAAAAGTGCCATGCATTGGCCGGGAATCGAACCCGGAACTCCCGCTTGGGAAGCGAGAATTCTACCACTGAACTACCAATGCTTGACAAGCAGCATTACTGCGGTAGAGCGCTTGATTTAACACACCTGCCAGTTCCATGCGAATGGTCACTCGTAAACTCTTCACTTCTGCTGAAAGCCTCATT
The DNA here is from genome assembly GCF_040938575.1 of Ambystoma mexicanum. Lineage (NCBI taxonomy): Eukaryota > Metazoa > Chordata > Amphibia > Caudata > Ambystomatidae > Ambystoma > Ambystoma mexicanum. The sequence continues at coordinate 232,653,223 of NC_090921.1, forward strand.
GAAGGCCTTTGCAGACGTGTGAGACTGGCACCTACTCGGGCTGGGCCTCTATGAGCTGTTTGCATAATCTGAGATTGCCCTGCTTCCAGTCAAGGCGCAGCGGCCCCTTCTACTAAAAGGGATCAGCAGAGTGATCGCTAGTAGCAGAAATAAGGCAAGCAAGGCAATCAAGGCTTGTTTTTTTGTTTGATCTCTTCCTTTTCACGATGCTTCAAAGTCAACGAAAGGTACATGTGCAAAACGCTCATGCATTGGCCGGGAATCGAACCCGGGCCTCCCGCGTGGCAGGCGAGAATTCTACCACTGAACCACCAATGCCTTACATGCTGCACACTGGCGCTACAGTGCTCTGGACCATTGCAGCCCAGAGCAGCTGATTTAACAGAGCACTGCAGTGACATGAGGATGGCGCCAGCTCCGGTGGGTGAATGGGAGCTGCGCTGCCCTGGCAGTCCTTCTCACTCACTTGGCCACGAACGGCCAGGTTCTATAGACAGGAAAAGTGGACAGAGGCAAGCACACTGGTAGATGAGGGTGGCCTTTGTATGGGTCGCTACTCTGAGTGCAGTTCCCTGAGCACCGTGCCTCAGGAAAGCCAGACTTCTACTGCAGGACTCAGGGGATATCTTTGCAGCCACACGAGGCTGACACCCTTTCAATCTGGGCTTCTGGGGTCTTCTGGGAATTATTTGCATAATAGAAGGTTTCCCGCCTTAAGTTGAAACTGCAGTTCCATCTTCTGCTAAAAGAGGGCAGCAGAGTGCTTTCTTTGCGCAGAAAACAGACAAGCAATGCAATCATCTTATCTACCGTTTCCATTTTTCTTTTCCCATGCCTTTTAAAATATCAAGAGACACGTCTACAAAAGTGCCATGCATTGGCCGGGAATCGAACCCGGGCCTCCCGCTTGGGAAGCGAGAATTCTACCACTGAACTACCAATGCTTGACAAGCAGCATTACTGCGGTAGAGCGCTTGATTTAACACACCTGCCAGTTCCATGCGAATGGTCACTCGTAAACTCTTGACTTCTGCTGAAAGCCTCATTGAAGGCCTTTGCAGACGTGTGAGACTGGCACCTACTCGAGCTGGGCCTCTATGAGCTGTTTGCATAATCTGAGATTGCCCTGCTTCCAGTCAAGGCGCAGCGGCCCCTTCTACTAAAAGGGATCAGCAGAGTGATCGCTAGTAGCAGAAATAAGGCAAGCAAGGCAATCAAGGCTTGTTTTTTTGTTTGATCACTTCCTTTTCACGATGCTTCAAAGTCAACGAAAGGTACATGTGCAAAACGCTCATGCATTGGCCGGGAATCGAACCCGGGCCTCCCGCGTGGCAGGCGAGAATTCTACCACTGAACCACCAATGCCTTACATGCTGCACACTGGCGCTACAGTGCTCTGGACCATTGCAGCCCAGAGCAGCTGATTTAACAGAGCACTGCAGTGACATGAGGATGGCGCCAGCTCCGGTGGGTGAATGGGAGCTGCGCTGCCCTGGCAGTCCTTCTCACTCACTTGGCCACGAACGGCCAGGTTCTATAGACAGGAAAAGTGGACAGAGGCAAGCACACTGGTAGATGAGGGTGGCCTTTGTATGGGTCGCTACTCTGAGTGCAGTTCCCTGAGCACCGTGCCTCAGGAAAGCCAGACTTCTACTGCAGGACTCAGGGGATATCTTTGCAGCCACACGAGGCTGACACCCTTTCAATCTGGGCTTCTGGGGTCTTCTGGGAATTATTTGCATAATAGAAGGTTTCCCGCCTTAAGTTGAAACTGCAGTTCCATCTTCTGCTAAAAGAGGGCAGCAGAGTGCTTTCTTTGCGCAGAAAACAGACAAGCAATGCAATCATCTTATCTACCGTTTCCATTTTTCTTTTCCCATGCCTTTTAAAATATCAAGAGACACGTCTACAAAAGTGCCATGCATTGGCCGGGAATCGAACCCGGGCCTCCCGCTTGGGAAGCGAGAATTCTACCACTGAACTACCAATGCTTGACAAGCAGCATTACTGCGGTAGAGTGCTTGATTTAACACACCTGCCAGTTCCATGCGAATGGTCACTCGTAAACTCTTGACTTCTGCTGAAAGCCTCATTGAAGGCCTTTGCAGACGTGTGAGACTGGCACCTACTCGAGCTGGGCCTCTATGAGCTGTTTGCATAATCTGAGATTGCCCTGCTTCCAGTCAAGGCGCAGCGGCCCCTTCTACTAAAAGGGATCAGCAGAGTGATCGCTAGTAGCAGAAATAAGGCAAGCAAGGCAATCAAGGCTTGTTTTTTTGTTTGATCTCTTCCTTTTCACGATGCTTCAAAGTCAACGAAAGGTACATGTGCAAAACGCTCATGCATTGGCCGGGAATCGAACCCGGGCCTCCCGCGTGGCAGGCGAGAATTCTACCACTGAACCACCAATGCCTTACATGCTGCACACTGGCGCTACAGTGCTCTGGACCATTGCAGCCCAGAGCAGCTGATTTAACAGAGCACTGCAGTGACATGAGGATGGCGCCAGCTCCGGTGGGTGAATGGGAGCTGCGCTGCCCTGGCAGTCCTTCTCACTCACTTGGCCACGAACGGCCAGGTTCTATAGACAGGAAAAGTGGACAGAGGCAAGCACACTGGTAGATGAGGGTGGCCTTTGTATGGGTTGCTACTCTGAGTGCAGTTCCCTGAGCACCGTGCCTCAGGAAAGCCAGACTTCTACTGCAGGACTCAGGGTATATCTTTGCAGCCACACGAGGCTGACACCCTTTCAATCTGGGCTTCTGGGGTCTTCTGGGAATTATTTGCATAATAGAAGGTTTCCCGCCTTAAGTTGAAACTGCAGTTCCATCTTCTGCTAAAAGAGGGCAGCAGAGTGCTTTCTTTGCGCAGAAAACAGACAAGCAATGCAATCATCTTATCTACCGTTTCCATTTTTCTTTTCCCATGCCTTTTAAAATATCAAGAGACACGTCTACAAAAGTGCCATGCATTGGCCGGGAATCGAACCCGGGCCTCCCGCTTCCGGCTGACAAGCAGCATTACTGCGGTAGAGCGCTTGATTTAACACACCTGCCAGTTCCATGCGAATGGTCACTCGTAAACTCTTGACTTCTGCTGAAAGCCTCATTGAAGGCCTTTGCAGACGTGTGAGACTGGCGCCTACTCGGGCTGGGCCTCTATGAGCTGTTTGCATAATCTGAGATTGCCCTGCTTCCAGTCAAGGCGCAGCGGCCCCTTCTACTAAAAGGGATCAGCAGAGTGATCGCTAGTAGCAGAAATAAGGCAAGCAAGGCAATCAAGGCTTGTTTTTTTGTTCGGTCTCTTCCTTTTCACGATGCTTCAAAGTCAACGAAAGGTACATGTGCAAAACGCTCATGCATTGGCCGGGAATCGAACCCGGGCCTCACGCGTGGCAGGCGAGAATTCTACCACTGAACCACCAATGCCTTTCATGCTGCACACTGGCGCTACAGTGCTCTGGACCATTGCAGCCCAGAGCAGCTGATTTAACAGAGCACTGCAGTGACATGAGGATGGCGCCAGCTCCGGTGGGTGAATGGGAGCTGCGCTGCCCTGGCAGTCCTTCTCACTCACTTGGCCACGAACGGCCAGGTTCTATAGACAGGAAAAGTGGACAGAGGCAAGCACACTGGTAGATGAGGGTGGCCTTTGTATGGGTCGCTACTCTGAGTGCAGTTCCCTGAGCACCGTGCCTCAGGAAAGCCAGACTTCTACTGCAGGACTCAGGGGATATCTTTGCAGCCACACGAGGCTGACACCCTTTCAATCTGGGCTTCTGGGGTCTTCTGGGAATTATTTGCATAATAGAAGGTTTCCCGCCTTAAGTTGAAACTGCAGTTCCATCTTCTGCTAAAAGAGGGCAGCAGAGTGCTTTCTTTGCGCAGAAAACAGACAAGCAATGCAATCATCTTATCTACCGTTTCCATTTTTCTTTTCCCATGCCTTTTAAAATATCAAGAGACACGTCTACAAAAGTGCCATGCATTGGCCGGGAATCGAACCCGGGCCTCCCGCTTCCGGCTGACAAGCAGCATTACTGCGGTAGAGCGCTTGATTTAACACACCTGCCAGTTCCATGCGAATGGTCACTCGTAAACTCTTGACTTCTGCTGAAAGCCTCATTGAAGGCCTTTGCAGACGTGTGAGACTGGCACCTACTCGGGCTGGGCCTCTATGAGCGTTTTGCATAATCTGAGATTGCCCTGCTTCCAGTCAAGGCGCAGCGGCCCCTTCTACTAAAAGGGATCAGCAGAGTGATCGCTAGTAGCAGAAATAAGGCAAGCAAGGCAATCAAGGCTTGTTTTTTTGTTCGGTCTCTTCCTTTTCACGATGCTTCAAAGTCAACGAAAGGTACATGTGCAAAACGCTCATGCATTGGCCGGGAATCGAACCCGGGCCTCCCGCATGGCAGGCGAGAATTCTACCACTGAACCACCAATGCCTTTCATGCTGCACACTGGCGCTACAGTGCTCTGGACCATTGCAGCCCAGAGCAGCTGATTTAACAGAGCACTGCAGTGACATGAGGATGGCGCCAGCTCCGGTGGGTGAATGGGAGCTGCGCTGCCCTGGCAGTCCTTCTCACTCACTTGGCCACGAACGGCCACGAACGGCCAGGTTCTATAGACAGGAAAAGTGGACAGAGGCAAGCACACTGGTAGATGAGGGTGGCCTTTGTATGGGTCGCTACTCAGAGTGCAGTTCCCTGAGCACCGTGCCTCAGGAAAGCCAGACTTCTACTGCAGGACTCAGTGGATATCTTTGCAGCCACACGAGGCTGACACCCTTTCAATCTGGGCTTCTGGGGTCTTCTGGGAATTATTTGCATAATAGAAGGTTTCCCGCCTTAAGTTGAAACTGCAGTTCCATCTTCTGCTAAAAGAGGGCAGCAGAGTGCTTTCTTTGCGCAGAAAACAGAGAAGCAATGCAATCATCTTATCTACCGTTTCCATTTTTCTTTTCCCATGCCTTTTAAAATATCAAGAGACACGTCTACAAAAGTGCCATGCATTGGCCAGGAATCGAACCCGGGCCTCCCGCTTGGGAAGCGAGAATTCTACCACTGAACTACCAATGCTTGACAAGCAGCATTACTGCGGTAGAGCGCTTGATTTAACACACCTGCCAGTTCCATGCGAATGGTCACTCGTAAACTCTTGACTTCTGCTGAAAGCCTCATTGAAGGCCTTTGCAGACGTGTGAGACTGGCACCTACTCGAGCTGGGCCTCTATGAGCTGTTTGCATAATCTGAGATTGCCCTGCTTCCAGTCAAGGCGCAGCGGCCCCTTCTACTAAAAGGGATCAGCAGAGTGATCGCTAGTAGCAGAAATAAGGCAAGCAAGGCAATCAAGGCTTGTTTTTTTGTTTGATCTCTTCCTTTTCACGATGCTTCAAAGTCAACGAAAGGTACATGTGCAAAACGCTCATGCATTGGCCGGGAATCGAACCCGGGCCTCCCGCGTGGCAGGCGAGAATTCTACCACTGAACCACCAATGCCTTACATGCTGCACACTGGCGCTACAGTGCTCTGGACCATTGCAGCCCAGAGCAGCTGATTTAACAGAGCACTGCAGTGACATGAGGATGGCGCCAGCTCCGGTGGGTGAATGGGAGCTGCGCTGCCCTGGCAGTCCTTCTCACTCACTTGGCCACGAACGGCCAGGTTCTATAGACAGGAAAAGTGGACAGAGGCAAGCACACTGGTAGATGAGGGTGGCCTTTGTATGGGTCGCTACTCTGAGTGCAGTTCCCTGAGCACCGTGCCTCAGGAAAGCCAGACTTCTACTGCAGGACTCAGGGGATATCTTTGCAGCCACACGAGGCTGACACCCTTTCAATCTGGGCTTCTGGGGTCTTCTGGGAATTATTTGCATAATAGAAGGTTTCCCGCCTTAATTTGAAACTGCAGTTCCATCTTCTGCTAAAAGAGGGCAGCAGAGTGCTTTCTTTGCGCAGAAAACAGACAAGCAATGCAATCATCTTATCTACCGTTTCCATTTTTCTTTTCCCATGCCTTTTAAAATATCAAGAGACACGTCTACAAAAGTGCCATGCATTGGCCGGGAATCGAACCCGGGACTCCCGCTTGGGAAGCGAGAATTCTACCACTGAACTACCAATGCTTGACAAGCAGCATTACTGCGGTAGAGCGCTTGATTTAACACACCTGCCAGTTCCATGCGAATGGTCACTCGTAAACTCTTCACTTCTGCTGAAAGCCTCATTGAAGGCCTTTGCAGACGTGTGAGACTGGCACCTACTCGGGCTGGGCCTCTATGAGCTGTTTGCATAATCTGAGATTGCCCTGCTTCCAGTCAAGGCGCAGCGGCCCCTTCTACTAAAAGGGATCAGCAGAGTGATCGCTAGTAGCAGAAATAAGGCAAGCAAGGCAATCAAGGCTTGTTTTTTTGTTTGATCTCTTCCTTTTCACGATGCTTCAAAGTCAACGAAAGGTACATGTGCAAAACGCTCATGCATTGGCCGGGAATCGAACCCGGGCCTCCCGCGTGGCAGGCGAGAATTCTACCACTGAACCACCAATGCCTTACATGCTGCACACTGGCGCTACAGTGCTCTGGACCATTGCAGCCCAGAGCAGCTGATTTAACAGAGCACTGCAGTGACATGAGGATGGCGCCAGCTCCGGTGGGTGAATGGGAGCTGCGCTGCCCTGGCAGTCCTTCTCACTCACTTGGCCACGAACGGCCAGGTTCTATAGACAGGAAAAGTGGACAGAGGCAAGCACACTGGTAGATGAGGGTGGCCTTTGTATGGGTCGCTACTCTGAGTGCAGTTCCCTGAGCACCGTGCCTCAGGAAAGCCAGACTTCTACTGCAGGACTCAGGGGATATCTTTGCAGCCACACGAGGCTGACACCCTTTCAATCTGGGCTTCTGGGGTCTTCTGGGAATTATTTGCATAATAGAAGGTTTCCCGCCTTAAGTTGAAACTGCAGTTCCATCTTCTGCTAAAAGAGGGCAGCAGAGTGCTTTCTTTGCGCAGAAAACAGACAAGCAATGCAATCTTCTTATCTACCGTTTCCATTTTTCTTTTCCCATGCCTTTTAAAATATCAAGAGACACGTCTACAAAAGTGCCATGCATTGGCCGGGAATCGAACCCGGGCCTCCCGCTTGAGAAGCGAGAATTCTACCACTGAACTACCAATGCCTGACAAGCAGCATTACTGCGGTAGAGCGCTTGATTTAACACACCTGCCAGTTCCATGCGAATGGTCACTTGTAAACTCTTCACTTCTGCTGAAAGCCTCATTGAAGGCCTTTGCAGACGTGTGAGACTGGCACCTACTCGGGCTGGGCCTCTATGAGCTGTTTGCATAATCTGAGATTGCCCTGCTTCCAGTCAAGGCGCAGCGGCCCCTTCTACTAAAAGGGATCAGCAGAGTGATCGCTAGTAGCAGAAATAAGGCAAGCAAGGCAATCAAGGCTTGTTTTTTTGTTCGGTCTCTTCCTTTTCACGATGCTTCAAAGTCAACGAAAGGTACATGTGCAAAACGCTCATGCATTGGCCGGGAATCGAACCCGGGCCTCCCGCGTGGCAGGCGAGAATTCTACCACTGAACCACCAATGCCTTACATGCTGCACACTGGCGCTACAGTGCTCTGGACCATTGCAGCCCAGAGCAGCTGATTTAACAGAGCACTGCAGTGACATGAGGATGGCGCCAGCTCCGGTGGGTGAATGGGAGCTGCGCTGCCCTGGCAGTCCTTCTCACTCACTTGGCCACGAACGGCCACGAACGGCCAGGTTCTATAGACAGGAAAAGTGGACAGAGGCAAGCACACTGGTAGATGAGGGTGGCCTTTGTATGGGTCGCTACTCTGAGTGCAGTTCCCTGAGCACCGTGCCTCAGGAAAGCCAGACTTCTACTGCAGGACTCAGTGGATATCTTTGCAGCCACACGAGGCTGACACCCTTTCAATCTGGGCTTCTGGGGTCTTCTGGGAATTATTTGCATAATAGAAGGTTTCCCGCCTTAAGTTGAAACTGCAGTTCCATCTTCTGCTAAAAGAGGGCAGCAGAGTGCTTTCTTTGCGCAGAAAACAGAGAAGCAATGCAATCATCTTATCTACCGTTTCCATTTTTCTTTTCCCATGCCTTTTAAAATATCAAGAGACACGTCTACAAAAGTGCCATGCATTGGCCGGGAATCGAACCCGGGCCTCCCGCTTGGGAAGCGAGAATTCTACCACTGAACTACCAATGCTTGACAAGCAGCATTACTGCGGTAGAGCGCTTGATTTAACACACCTGCCAGTTCCATGCGAATGGTCACTCGTAAACTCTTGACTTCTGCTGAAAGCCTCATTGAAGGCCTTTGCAGACGTGTGAGACTGGCACCTACTCGGGCTGGGCCTCTATGAGCTGTTTGCATAATCTGAGATTGCCCTGCTTCCAGTCAAGGCGCAGCGGCCCCTTCTACTAAAAGGGATCAGCAGAGTGATCGCTAGTAGCAGAAATAAGGCAAGCAAGGCAATCAAGGCTTGTTTTTTTGCTTGATCTCTTCCTTTTCACGATGCTTCAAAGTCAACGAAAGGTACATGTGCAAAACGCTCATGCATTGGCCGGGAATCGAACCCGGGCCTCCCGCGTGGCAGGCGAGAATTCTACCACTGAACCACCAATGCCTTACATGCTGCACACTGGCGCTACAGTGCTCTGGACCATTGCAGCCCAGAGCAGCTGATTTAACAGAGCACTGCAGTGACATGAGGATGGCGCCAGCTCCGGTGGGTGAATGGGAGCTGCGCTGCCCTGGCAGTCCTTCTCACTCACTTGGCCACGAACGGCCAGGTTCTATAGACAGGAAAAGTGGACAGAGGCAAGCACACTGGTAGATGAGGGTGGCCTTTGTATGGGTCGCTACTCTGAGTGCAGTTCCCTGAGCACCGTGCCTCAGGAAAGCCAGACTTCTACTGCAGGACTCAGGGGATATCTTTGCAGCCACACGAGGCTGACACCCTTTCAATCTGGGCTTCTGGGGTCTTCTGGGAATTATTTGCATAATAGAAGGTTTCCCGCCTTAAGTTGAAACTGCAGTTCCATCTTCTGCTAAAAGAGGGCAGCAGAGTGCTTTCTTTGCGCAGAAAACAGACAAGCAATGCAATCATCTTATCTACCGTTTCCATTTTTCTTTTCCCATGCCTTTTAAAATATCAAGAGACACGTCTACAAAAGTGCCATGCATTGGCCGGGAATCGAACCCGGGCCTCCCACTTGGGAAGCGAGAATTCTACCACTGAGCTACCAATGCCTGACAAGCAACATTACTGCGGTAGAGCACTTGATTTAACACACCTGCCAGTTCCATGCGAATGGTCACTCGTAAACTCTTGACTTCTGCTGAAAGCCTCATTGAAGGCCTTTGCAGACGTGTGAGACTGGCACCTACTCGGGCTGGGCCTCTATGAGCTGTTTGCATAATCTGAGATTGCCCTGCTTCCAGTCAAGGCGCAGCGGCCCCTTCTACTAAAAGGGATCAGCAGAGTGATCGCTAGTAGCAGAAATAAGGCAAGCAAGGCAATCAAGGCTTGTTTTTTTGTTCGGTCTCTTCCTTTTCACGATGCTTCAAAGTCAACGAAAGGTACATGTGCAAAACGCTCATGCATTGGCCGGGAATCGAACCCGGGCCTCCCGCGTGGCAGGCGAGAATTCTACCACTGAACCACCAATGCCTTACATGCTGCACACTGGCGCTACAGTGCTCTGGACCATTGCAGCCCAGAGCAGCTGATTTAACAGAGCACTGCAGTGACATGAGGATGGCGCCAGCTCCGGTGGGTGAATGGGAGCTGCGCTGCCCTGGCAGTCCTTCTCACTCACTTGGCCACGAACGGCCACGAACGGCCAGGTTCTATAGACAGGAAAAGTGGACAGAGGCAAGCACACTGGTAGATGAGGGTGGCCTTTGTATGGGTCGCTACTCTGAGTGCAGTTCCCTGAGCACCGTGCCTCAGGAAAGCCAGACTTCTACCGCAGGACTCAGGGGATATCTTTGCAGCCACACGAGGCTGACACCCTTTCAATCTGGGCTTCTGGGGTCTTCTGGGAATTATTTGCATAATAGAAGGTTTCCCGCCTTAAGTTGAAACTGCAGTTCCATCTTCTGCTAAAAGAGGGCAGCAGAGTGCTTTCTTTGCGCAGAAAACAGACAAGCAATGCAATCATCTTATCTACCGTTTCCATTTTTCTTTTCCCATGCCTTTTAAAATATCAAGAGACACGTCTACAAAAGTGCCATGCATTGGCCGGGAATCGAACCCGGGCCTCCCGCTTGGGAAGCGAGAATTCTACCACTGAACTACCAATGCTTGACAAGCAGCATTACTGCGGTAGAGCGCTTGATTTAACACACCTGCCAGTTCCATGCGAATGGTCACTCGTAAACTCTTGACTTCTGCTGAAAGCCTCATTGAAGGCCTTTGCAGACGTGTGAGACTGGCACCTACTCGGGCTGGGCCTCTATGAGCTGTTTGCATAATCTGAGATTGCCCTGCTTCCAGTCAAGGCGCAGCGGCCCCTTCTACTAAAAGGGATCAGCAGAGTGATCGCTAGTAGCAGAAATAAGGTAAGCAAGGCAATCAAGGCTTGTTTTTTTGTTTGGTCTCTTCCTTTTCACGATGCTTCAAAGTCAATGAAAGGTACATGTGCAAAACGCTCATGCATTGGCCGGGAATCGAACCCGGGCCTCCCGCGTGGCAGGCAAGAATTCTACCACTGAACCACCAATGCCGTACATGCTGCACACTGGCGCTACAGTGCTCTGGACCATTACAGCCCAGAGCAGCTGATTTAACAGAGCACTGCAGTGACATGAGGATGGCGCCAGCTCCGGTGGGTGAATGGGAGCTGCGCTGCCCTGGCAGTCCTTCTCACTCACTTGGCCACGAACGGCCAGGTTCTATAGACAGGAAAAGTGGACGGAGGCAAGCACACTGGTAGATGAGGGTGGCCTTTGTATGGGTCGCTACTCTGAGTGCAGTTCCCTGAGCACCGTGCCTCAGGAAAGCCAGACTTCTACTGCAGGACTCAGGGGATATCTTTGCAGCCACACGAGGCTGACACCCTTTCAATCTGGGCTTCTGGGGTCTTCTGGGAATTATTTGCATAATAGAAGGTTTCCCGCCTTAAGTTGAAACTGCAGTTCCATCTTCTGCTAAAAGAGGGCAGCAGAGTGCTTTCTTTGCGCAGAAAACAGACAAGCAATGCAATCATCTTATCTACCGTTTCCATTTTTCTTTTCCCATGCCTTTTAAAATATCAAGAGACACGTCTACAAAAGTGCCATGCATTGGCCGGGAATCGAACCCGGGCCTCCCGCTTGGGAAGCGAGAATTCTACCACTGAACTACCAATGCCTGACAAGCAGCATTACTGCGGTAGAGCGCTTGATTTAACACACCTGCCAGTTCCATGCGAATGGTCACTCGTAAACTCTTGACTTCTGCTGAAAGCCTCATTGAAGGCCTTTGCAGACGTGTGAGACTGGCACCTACTCGGGCTGGGCCTCTATGAGCTGTTTGCATAATCTGAGATTGCCCTGCTTCCAGTCAAGGCGCAGCGGCCCCTTCTTCTAAAAGGGATCAGCAGAGTGATCGCTAGTAGCAGAAATAAGGCAAGCAAGGCAATCAAGGCTTGTTTTTTTTGTTTGGTCTCTTCCTTTTCACGATGCTTCAAAGTCAACGAAAGGTACATGTGCAAAACGCTCATGCATTGGCCGGGAATCGAACCCGGGCCTCCCGCGCGGCAGGCGAGAATTCTACCACTGAACCACCAATGCCTTACATGCTGCACACTGGCGGTACAGTGCTCTGGACCATTTCAGCCCAGAGCAGCTGATTTAACAGAGCACTGCAGTGACATGAGGATGGCGCCAGCTCCGGTGGGTGAATGGGAGCTGCGCTGCCCTGGCAGTCCTTCTCACTCACTTGGCCACGAACGGCCAGGTTCTATAGACAGGAAAAGTCGACAGAGGCAAGCACACTGGTAGATGAGGGTGGCCTTTGTATGGGTCGCTACTCTGAGTGCAGTTCCCTGAGCACCGTGCCTCAGGAAAGCCAGACTTCTACCGCAGGACTCAGGGGATATCTTTGCAGCCACACGAGGCTGACACCCTTTCAATCTGGGCTTCTGGGGTCTTCTGGGAATTATTTGCATAATAGAAGGTTTCCCGCCTTAAGTTGAAACTGCAGTTCCATCTTCTGCTAAAAGAGGGCAGCAGAGTGCTTTCTTTGCGCAGAAAACAGACAAGCAATGCAATCATCTTATCTACCGTTTCCATTTTTCTTTTCCCATGCCTTTTAAAATATCAAGAGACACGTCTACAAAAGTGCCATGCATTGGCCGGGAATCGAACCCGGGCCTCCCGCTTGGGAAGCGAGAATTCTACCACTGAACTACCAATGCCTGACAAGCAGCATTACTGCGGTAGAGCGCTTGATTTAACACACCTGCCAGTTCCATGCGAATGGTCACTCGTAAACTCTTGACTTCTGCTGAAAGCCTCATTGAAGGCCTTTGCAGACGTGTGAGACTGGCACCTACTCGGGCTGGGCCTCTATGAGCTGTTTGCATAATCTGAGATTGCCCTGCTTCCAGTCAAGGCGCAGCGGCCCCTTCTTCTAAAAGGGATCAGCAGAGTGATCGCTAGTAGCAGAAATAAGGCAAGCAAGGCAATCAAGGCTTGTTTTTTTTGTTTGGTCTCTTCCTTTTCACGATGCTTCAAAGTCAACGAAAGGTACATGTGCAAAACGCTCATGCATTGGCCGGGAATCGAACCCGGGCCTCCCGCGTGGCAGGCGAGAATTCTACCACTGAACCACCAATGCCTTACATGCTGCACACTGGCGCTACAGTGCTCTGGACCATTTCAGCCCAGAGCAGCTGATTTAACAGAGCACTGCAGTGACATGAGGATGGCGCCAGCTCCGGTGGGTGAATGGGAGCTGCGCTGCCCTGGCAGTCCTTCTCACTCACTTGGCCACGAACGGCCAGGTTCTATAGACAGGAAAAGTGGACAGAGGCAAGCACACTGGTAGATGAGGGTGGCCTTTGTATGGGTCGCTACTCTGAGTGCAGTTCCCTGAGCACCGTGCCTCAGGAAAGCCAGACTTCTACTGCAGGACTCAGGGGATATCTTTGCAGCCACACGAGGCTGACACCCTTTCAATCTGGGCTTCTGGGGTCTTCTGGGAATTATTTGCATAATAGAAGGTTTCCCGCCTTAATTTGAAACTGCAGTTCCATCTTCTGCTAAAAGAGGGCAGCAGAGTGCTTTCTTTGCGCAGAAAACAGACAAGCAATGCAATCATCTTATCTACCGTTTCCATTTTTCTTTTCCCATGCCTTTTAAAATATCAAGAGACACGTCTACAAAAGTGCCATGCATTGGCCGGGAATCGAACCCGGGACTCCCGCTTGGGAAGCGAGAATTCTACCACTGAACTACCAATGCTTGACAAGCAGCATTACTGCGGTAGAGCGCTTGATTTAACACACCTGCCAGTTCCATGCGAATGGTCACTCGTAAACTCTTCACTTCTGCTGAAAGCCTCATTGAAGGCCTTTGCAGACGTGTGAGACTGGCACCTACTCGGGCTGGGCCTCTATGAGCTGTTTGCATAATCTGAGATTGCCCTGCTTCCAGTCAAGGCGCAGCGGCCCCTTCTACTAAAAGGGATCAGCAGAGTGATCGCTAGTAGCAGAAATAAGGCAAGCAAGGCAATCAAGGCTTGTTTTTTTGTTTGATCTCTTCCTTTTCACGATGCTTCAAAGTCAACGAAAGGTACATGTGCAAAACGCTCATGCATTGGCCGGGAATCGAACCCGGGCCTCCCGCGTGGCAGGCGAGAATTCTACCACTGAACCACCAATGCCTTACATGCTGCACACTGGCGCTACAGTGCTCTGGACCATTGCAGCCCAGAGCAGCTGATTTAACAGAGCACTGCAGTGACATGAGGATGGCGCCAGCTCCGGTGGGTGAATGGGAGCTGCGCTGCCCTGGCAGTCCTTCTCACTCACTTGGCCACGAACGGCCAGGTTCTATAGACAGGAAAAGTGGACAGAGGCAAGCACACTGGTAGATGAGGGTGGCCTTTGTATGGGTCGCTACTCTGAGTGCAGTTCCCTGAGCACCGTGCCTCAGGAAAGCCAGACTTCTACTGCAGGACTCAGTGGATATCTTTGCAGCCACACGAGGCTGACACCCTTTCAATCTGGGCTTCTGGGGTCTTCTGGGAATTATTTGCATAATAGAAGGTTTCCCGCCTTAAGTTGAAACTGCAGTTCCATCTTCTGCTAAAAGAGGGCAGCAGAGTGCTTTCTTTGCGCAGAAAACAGAGAAGCAATGCAATCATCTTATCTACCGTTTCCATTTTTCTTTTCCCATGCCTTTTAAAATATCAAGAGACACGTCTACAAAAGTGCCATGCATTGGCCGGGAATCGAACCCGGGCCTCCCGCTTGGGAAGCGAGAATTCTACCACTGAACTACCAATGCTTGACAAGCAGCATTACTGCGGTAGAGCGCTTGATTTAACACACCTGCCAGTTCCATGCGAATGGTCACTCGTAAACTCTTGACTTCTGCTGAAAGCCTCATTGAAGGCCTTTGCAGACGTGTGAGACTGGCACCTACTCGGGCTGGGCCTCTATGAGCTGTTTGCATAATCTGAGATTGCCCTGCTTCCAGTCAAGGCGCAGCGGCCCCTTCTACTAAAAGGGATCAGCAGAGTGATCGCTAGTAGCAGAAATAAGGCAAGCAAGGCAATCAAGGCTTGTTTTTTTGCTTGATCTCTTCCTTTTCACGATGCTTCAAAGTCAACGAAAGGTACATGTGCAAAACGCTCATGCATTGGCCGGGAATCGAACCCGGGCCTCCCGCGTGGCAGGCGAGAATTCTACCACTGAACCACCAATGCCTTACATGCTGCACACTGGCGCTACAGTGCTCTGGACCATTGCAGCCCAGAGCAGCTGATTTAACAGAGCACTGCAGTGACATGAGGATGGCGCCAGCTCCGGTGGGTGAATGGGAGCTGCGCTGCCCTGGCAGTCCTTCTCACTCACTTGGCCACGAACGGCCAGGTTCTATAGACAGGAAAAGTGGACAGAGGCAAGCACACTGGTAGATGAGGGTGGCCTTTGTATGGGTCGCTACTCTGAGTGCAGTTCCCTGAGCACCGTGCCTCAGGAAAGCCAGACTTCTACTGCAGGACTCAGGGGATATCTTTGCAGCCACACGAGGCTGACACCCTTTCAATCTGGGCTTCTGGGGTCTTCTGGGAATTATTTGCATAATAGAAGGTTTCCCGCCTTAAGTTGAAACTGCAGTTCCATCTTCTGCTAAAAGAGGGCAGCAGAGTGCTTTCTTTGCGCAGAAAACAGACAAGCAATGCAATCATCTTATCTACCGTTTCCATTTTTCTTTTCCCATGCCTTTTAAAATATCAAGAGACACGTCTACAAAAGTGCCATGCATTGGCCGGGAATCGAACCCGGGCCTCCCACTTGGGAAGCGAGAATTCTACCACTGAGCTACCAATGCCTGACAAGCAACATTACTGCGGTAGAGCACTTGATTTAACACACCTGCCAGTTCCATGCGAATGGTCACTCGTAAACTCTTGACTTCTGCTGAAAGCCTCATTGAAGGCCTTTGCAGACGTGTGAGACTGGCACCTACTCGGGCTGGGCCTCTATGAGCTGTTTGCATAATCTGAGATTGCCCTGCTTCCAGTCAAGGCGCAGCGGCCCCTTCTACTAAAAGGGATCAGCAGAGTGATCGCTAGTAGCAGAAATAAGGCAAGCAAGGCAATCAAGGCTTGTTTTTTTGTTCGGTCTCTTCCTTTTCACGATGCTTCAAAGTCAACGAAAGGTACATGTGCAAAACGCTCATGCATTGGCCGGGAATCGAACCCGGGCCTCCCGCGTGGCAGGCGAGAATTCTACCACTGAACCACCAATGCCTTACATGCTGCACACTGGCGCTACAGTGCTCTGGACCATTGCAGCCCAGAGCAGCTGATTTAACAGAGCACTGCAGTGACATGAGGATGGCGCCAGCTCCGGTGGGTGAATGGGAGCTGCGCTGCCCTGGCAGTCCTTCTCACTCACTTGGCCACGAACGGCCAGGTTCTATAGACAGGAAAAGTGGACAGAGGCAAGCACACTGGTAGATGAGGGTGGCCTTTGTATGGGTCGCTACTCTGAGTGCAGTTCCCTGAGCACCGTGCCTCAGGAAAGCCAGACTTCTACCGCAGGACTCAGGGGATATCTTTGCAGCCACACGAGGCTGACACCCTTTCAATCTGGGCTTCTGGGGTCTTCTGGGAATTATTTGCATAATAGAAGGTTTCCCGCCTTAAGTTGAAACTGCAGTTCCATCTTCTGCTAAAAGAGGGCAGCAGAGTGCTTTCTTTGCGCAGAAAACAGACAAGCAATGCAATCATCTTATCTACCGTTTCCATTTTTCTTTTCCCATGCCTTTTAAAATATCAAGAGACACGTCTACAAAAGTGCCATGCATTGGCCGGGAATCGAACCCGGGCCTCCCGCTTGGGAAGCGAGAATTCTACCACTGAACTACCAATGCTTGACAAGCAGCATTACTGCGGTAGAGCGCTTGATTTAACACACCTGCCAGTTCCATGCGAATGGTCACTCGTAAACTCTTGACTTCTGCTGAAAGCCTCATTGAAGGCCTTTGCAGACGTGTGAGACTGGCACCTACTCGGGCTGGGCCTCTATGAGCTGTTTGCATAATCTGAGATTGCCCTGCTTCCAGTCAAGGCGCAGCGGCCCCTTCTACTAAAAGGGATCAGCAGAGTGATCGCTAGTAGCAGAAATAAGGTAAGCAAGGCAATCAAGGCTTGTTTTTTTGTTTGGTCTCTTCCTTTTCACGATGCTTCAAAGTCAATGAAAGGTACATGTGCAAAACGCTCATGCATTGGCCGGGAATCGAACCCGGGCCTCCCGCGTGGCAGGCAAGAATTCTACCACTGAACCACCAATGCCGTACATGCTGCACACTGGCGCTACAGTGCTCTGGACCATTACAGCCCAGAGCAGCTGATTTAACAGAGCACTGCAGTGACATGAGGATGGCGCCAGCTCCGGTGGGTGAATGGGAGCTGCGCTGCCCTGGCAGTCCTTCTCACTCACTTGGCCACGAACGGCCAGGTTCTATAGACAGGAAAAGTGGACGGAGGCAAGCACACTGGTAGATGAGGGTGGCCTTTGTATGGGTCGCTACTCTGAGTGCAGTTCCCTGAGCACCGTGCCTCAGGAAAGCCAGACTTCTACTGCAGGACTCAGGGGATATCTTTGCAGCCACACGAGGCTGACACCCTTTCAATCTGGGCTTCTGGGGTCTTCTGGGAATTATTTGCATAATAGAAGGTTTCCCGCCTTAAGTTGAAACTGCAGTTCCATCTTCTGCTAAAAGAGGGCAGCAGAGTGCTTTCTTTGCGCAGAAAACAGACAAGCAATGCAATCATCTTATCTACCGTTTCCATTTTTCTTTTCCCATGCCTTTTAAAATATCAAGAGACACGTCTACAAAAGTGCCATGCATTGGCCGGGAATCGAACCCGGGCCTCCCGCTTGGGAAGCGAGAATTCTACCACTGAACTACCAATGCCTGACAAGCAGCATTACTGCGGTAGAGCGCTTGATTTAACACACCTGCCAGTTCCATGCGAATGGTCACTCGTAAACTCTTGACTTCTGCTGAAAGCCTCATTGAAGGCCTTTGCAGACGTGTGAGACTGGCACCTACTCGGGCTGGGCCTCTATGAGCTGTTTGCATAATCTGAGATTGCCCTGCTTCCAGTCAAGGCGCAGCGGCCCCTTCTTCTAAAAGGGATCAGCAGAGTGATCGCTAGTAGCAGAAATAAGGCAAGCAAGGCAATCAAGGCTTGTTTTTTTTGTTTGGTCTCTTCCTTTTCACGATGCTTCAAAGTCAACGAAAGGTACATGTGCAAAACGCTCATGCATTGGCCGGGAATCGAACCCGGGCCTCCCGCGCGGCAGGCGAGAATTCTACCACTGAACCACCAATGCCTTACATGCTGCACACTGGCGGTACAGTGCTCTGGACCATTTCAGCCCAGAGCAGCTGATTTAACAGAGCACTGCAGTGACATGAGGATGGCGCCAGCTCCGGTGGGTGAATGGGAGCTGCGCTGCCCTGGCAGTCCTTCTCACTCACTTGGCCACGAACGGCCAGGTTCTATAGACAGGAAAAGTCGACAGAGGCAAGCACACTGGTAGATGAGGGTGGCCTTTGTATGGGTCGCTACTCTGAGTGCAGTTCCCTGAGCACCGTGCCTCAGGAAAGCCAGACTTCTACCGCAGGACTCAGGGGATATCTTTGCAGCCACACGAGGCTGACACCCTTTCAATCTGGGCTTCTGGGGTCTTCTGGGAATTATTTGCATAATAGGTTTCCCGCCTTAAGTTGAAACTGCCGTTCCATCTTCTGCTAAAAGAGGGCAGCAGAGTGCTTTCTTTGCGCAGAAAACAGACAAGCAATGCAATCATCTTATCTACCGTTTCCATTTTTCTTTTCCCATGCCTTTTAAAATATCAAGAGACACGTCTACAAAAGTGCCATGCATTGGCCGGGAATCGAACCCGGGACTCCCGCTTGGGAAGCGAGAATTCTACCACTGAACTACCAATGCTTGACAAGCAGCATTACTGCGGTAGAGCGCTTGATTTAACACACCTGCCAGTTCCATGCGAATGGTCACTCGTAAACTCTTCACTTCTGCTGAAAGCCTCATTGAAGGCCTTTGCAGACGTGTGAGACTGGCACCTACTCGGGCTGGGCCTCTATGAGCTGTTTGCATAATCTGAGATTGCCCTGCTTCCAGTCAAGGCGCAGCGGCCCCTTCTACTAAAAGGGATCAGCAGAGTGATCGCTAGTAGCAGAAATAAGGCAAGCAAGGCAATCAAGGCTTGTTTTTTTGTTCGATCTCTTCCTTTTCACGATGCTTCAAAGTCAACGAAAGGTACATGTGCAAAACGCTCATGCATTGGCCGGGAATCGAACCCGGGCCTCCCGCGTGGCAGGCGAGAATTCTACCACTGAACCACCAATGCCTTACATGCTGCACACTGGCGCTACAGTGCTCTGGACCATTGCAGCCCAGAGCAGCTGATTTAACAGAGCACTGCAGTGACATGAGGATGGCGCCAGCTCCGGTGGGTGAATGGGAGCTGCGCTGCCCTGGCAGTCCTTCTCACTCACTTGGCCACGAACGGCCAGGTTCTATAGACAGGAAAAGTGGACAGAGGCAAGCACACTGGTAGATGAGGGTGGCCTTTGTATGGGTCGCTACTCTGAGTGCAGTTCCCTGAGCACCGTGCCTCAGGAAAGCCAGACTTCTACTGCAGGACTCAGGGGATATCTTTGCAGCCACACGAGGCTGACACCCTTTCAATCTGGGCTTCTGGGGTCTTCTGGGAATTATTTGCATAATAGAAGGTTTCCCGCCTTAAGTTGAAACTGCAGTTCCATCTTCTGCTAAAAGAGGGCAGCAGAGTGCTTTCTTTGCGCAGAAAACAGACAAGCAATGCAATCATCTTATCTACCGTTTCCATTTTTCTTTTCCCATGCCTTTTAAAATATCAAGAGACACGTCTACAAAAGTGCCATGCATTGGCCGGGAATCGAACCCGGGCCTCCCGCTTGGGAAGCGAGAATTCTACCACTGAACTACCAATGCCTGACAAGCAGCATTACTGCGGTAGAGCGCTTGATTTAACACACCTGCCAGTTCCATGCGAATGGTCACTTGTAAACTCTTCACTTCTGCTGAAAGCCTCATTGAAGGCCTTTGCAGACGTGTGAGACTGGCACCTACTCGGGCTGGGCCTCTATGAGCTGTTTGCATAATCTGAGATTGCCCTGCTTCCAGTCAAGGCGCAGCGGCCCCTTCTACTAAAAGGGATCAGCAGAGTGATCGCTAGTAGCAGAAATAAGGCAAGCAAGGCAATCAAGGCTTGTTTTTTTGTTCGGTCTCTTCCTTTTCACGATGCTTCAAAGTCAACGAAAGGTACATGTGCAAAACGCTCATGCATTGGCCGGGAATCGAACCCGGGCCTCCCGCGTGGCAGGCGAGAATTCTACCACTGAACCACCAATGCCTTACATGCTGCACACTGGCGCTACAGTGCTCTGGACCATTGCAGCCCAGAGCAGCTGATTTAACAGAGCACTGCAGTGACATGAGGATGGCGCCAGCTCCGGTGGGTGAATGGGAGCTGCGCTGCCCTGGCAGTCCTTCTCACTCACTTGGCCACGAACGGCCACGAACGGCCAGGTTCTATAGACAGGAAAAGTGGACAGAGGCAAGCACACTGGTAGATGAGGGTGGCCTTTGTATGGGTCGCTACTCTGAGTGCAGTTCCCTGAGCACCGTGCCTCAGGAAAGCCAGACTTCTACCGCAGGACTCAGGGGATATCTTTGCAGCCACACGAGGCTGACACCCTTTCAATCTGGGCTTCTGGGGTCTTCTGGGAATTATTTGCATAATAGAAGGTTTCCCGCCTTAAGTTGAAACTGCAGTTCCATCTTCTGCTAAAAGAGGGCAGCAGAGTGCTTTCTTTGCGCAGAAAACAGACAAGCAATGCAATCATCTTATCTACCGTTTCCATTTTTCTTTTCCCATGCCTTTTAAAATATCAAGAGACACGTCTACAAAAGTGCCATGCATTGGCCGGGAATCGAACCCGGGCCTCCCGCTTGGGAAGCGAGAATTCTACCACTGAACTACCAATGCTTGACAAGCAGCATTACTGCGGTAGAGCGCTTGATTTAACACACCTGCCAGTTCCATGCGAATGGTCACTCGTAAACTCTTGACTTCTGCTGAAAGCCTCATTGAAGGCCTTTGCAGACGTGTGAGACTGGCACCTACTCGGGCTGGGCCTCTATGAGCTGTTTGCATAATCTGAGATTGCCCTGCTTCCAGTCAAGGCGCAGCGGCCCCTTCTACTAAAAGGGATCAGCAGAGTGATCGCTAGTAGCAGAAATAAGGTAAGCAAGGCAATCAAGGCTTGTTTTTTTGTTTGGTCTCTTCCTTTTCACGATGCTTCAAAGTCAATGAAAGGTACATGTGCAAAACGCTCATGCATTGGCCGGGAATCGAACCCGGGCCTCCCGCGTGGCAGGCAAGAATTCTACCACTGAACCACCAATGCCTTACATGCTGCACACTGGCGCTACAGTGCTCTGGACCATTACAGCCCAGAGCAGCTGATTTAACAGAGCACTGCAGTGACATGAGGATGGCGACAGCTCCGGTGGGTGAATGGGAGCTGCGCTGCCCTGGCAGTCCTTCTCACTCACTTGGCCACGAACGGCCAGGTTCTATAGACAGGAAAAGTGGACGGAGGCAAGCACACTGGTAGATGAGGGTGGCCTTTGTATGGGTCGCTACTCTGAGTGCAGTTCCCTGAGCACCGTGCCTCAGGAAAGCCAGACTTCTACTGCAGGACTCAGGGGATATCTTTGCAGCCACACGAGGCTGACACCCTTTCAATCTGGGCTTCTGGGGTCTTCTGGGAATTATTTGCATAATAGAAGGTTTCCCGCCTTAAGTTGAAACTGCAGTTCCATCTTCTGCTAAAAGAGGGCAGCAGAGTGCTTTCTTTGCGCAGAAAACAGACAAGCAATGCAATCATCTTATCTACCGTTTCCATTTTTCTTTTCCCATGCCTTTTAAAATATCAAGAGACACGTCTACAAAAGTGCCATGCATTGGCCGGGAATCGAACCCGGGCCTCCCGCTTGGGAAGCGAGAATTCTACCACTGAACTACCAATGCCTGACAAGCAGCATTACTGCGGTAGAGCGCTTGATTTAACACACCTGCCAGTTCCATGCGAATGGTCACTCGTAAACTCTTGACTTCTGCTGAAAGCCTCATTGAAGGCCTTTGCAGACGTGTGAGACTGGCACCTACTCGGGCTGGGCCTCTATGAGCTGTTTGCATAATCTGAGATTGCCCTGCTTCCAGTCAAGGCGCAGCGGCCCCTTCTTCTAAAAGGGATCAGCAGAGTGATCGCTAGTAGCAGAAATAAGGCAAGCAAGGCAATCAAGGCTTGTTTTTTTTGTTTGGTCTCTTCCTTTTCACGATGCTTCAAAGTCAACGAAAGGTACATGTGCAAAACGCTCATGCATTGGCCGGGAATCGAACCCGGGCCTCCCGCGCGGCAGGCGAGAATTCTACCACTGAACCACCAATGCCTTACATGCTGCACACTGGCGGTACAGTGCTCTGGACCATTTCAGCCCAGAGCAGCTGATTTAACAGAGCACTGCAGTGACATGAGGATGGCGCCAGCTCCGGTGGGTGAATGGGAGCTGCGCTGCCCTGGCAGTCCTTCTCACTCACTTGGCCACGAACGGCCAGGTTCTATAGACAGGAAAAGTCGACAGAGGCAAGCACACTGGTAGATGAGGGTGGCCTTTGTATGGGTCGCTACTCTGAGTGCAGTTCCCTGAGCACCGTGCCTCAGGAAAGCCAGACTTCTACCGCAGGACTCAGGGGATATCTTTGCAGCCACACGAGGCTGACACCCTTTCAATCTGGGCTTCTGGGGTCTTCTGGGAATTATTTGCATAATAGAAGGTTTCCCGCCTTAAGTTGAAACTGCAGTTCCATCTTCTGCTAAAAGAGGGCAGCAGAGTGCTTTCTTTGCGCAGAAAACAGACAAGCAATGCAATCATCTTATCTACCGTTTCCATTTTTCTTTTCCCATGCCTTTTAAAATATCAAGAGACACGTCTACAAAAGTGCCATGCATTGGCCGGGAATCGAACCCGGGCCTCCCGCTTGGGAAGCGAGAATTCTACCACTGAACTACCAATGCCTGACAAGCAGCATTACTGCGGTAGAGCGCTTGATTTAACACACCTGCCAGTTCCATGCGAATGGTCACTCGTAAACTCTTGACTTCTGCTGAAAGCCTCATTGAAGGCCTTTGCAGACGTGTGAGACTGGCACCTACTCGGGCTGGGCCTCTATGAGCTGTTTGCATAATCTGAGATTGCCCTGCTTCCAGTCAAGGCGCAGCGGCCCCTTCTTCTAAAAGGGATCAGCAGAGTGATCGCTAGTAGCAGAAATAAGGCAAGCAAGGCAATCAAGGCTTGTTTTTTTTGTTTGGTCTCTTCCTTTTCACGATGCTTCAAAGTCAACGAAAGGTACATGTGCAAAACGCTCATGCATTGGCCGGGAATCGAACCCGGGCCTCCCGCGTGGCAGGCGAGAATTCTACCACTGAACCACCAATGCCTTACATGCTGCACACTGGCGCTACAGTGCTCTGGACCATTTCAGCCCAGAGCAGCTGATTTAACAGAGCACTGCAGTGACATGAGGATGGCGCCAGCTCCGGTGGGTGAATGGGAGCTGCGCTGCCCTGGCAGTCCTTCTCACTCACTTGGCCACGAACGGCCAGGTTCTATAGACAGGAAAAGTGGACAGAGGCAAGCACACTGGTAGATGAGGGTGGCCTTTGTATGGGTCGCTACTCTGAGTGCAGTTCCCTGAGCACCGTGCCTCAGGAAAGCCAGACTTCTACCGCAGGACTCAGGGGATATCTTTGCAGCCACACGAGGCTGACACCCTTTCAATCTGGGCTTCTGGGGTCTTCTGGGAATTATTTGCATAATAGGTTTCCCGCCTTAAGTTGAAACTGCCGTTCCATCTTCTGCTAAAAGAGGGCAGCAGAGTGCTTTCTTTGCGCAGAAAACAGACAAGCAATGCAATCATCTTATCTACCGTTTCCATTTTTCTTTTCCCATGCCTTTTAAAATATCAAGAGACACGTCTACAAAAGTGCCATGCATTGGCCGGGAATCGAACCGGGGCCTCCCACTTGGGAAGCGAGAATTCTACCACTGAGCTACCAATGCCTGACAAGCAGCATTACTGCGGTAGAGCACTTGATTTAACACACCTGCCAGTTCCATGCGAATGGTCACTCGTAAACTCTTGACTTCTGCTGAAAGCCTCATTGAAGGCCTTTGCAGACGTGTGAGACTGGCACCTACTCGGGCTGGGCCTCTATGAGCTGTTTGCATAATCTGAGATTGCCCTGCTTCCAGTCAAGGCGCAGCGGCCCCTTCTACTAAAAGGGATCAGCAGAGTGATCGCTAGTAGCAGAAATAAGGCAAGCAAGGCAATCAAGGCTTGTTTTTTTGTTCGGTCTCTTCCTTTTCACGATGCTTCAAAGTCAAAGAAAGGTACATGTGCAAAACGCTCATGCATTGGCCGGGAATCGAACCCGGGCCTCCCGCGTGGCAGGCGAGAATTCTACCACTGAACCACCAATGCCTTACATGCTGCACACTGGCGCTACAGTGCTCTGGACCATTGCAGCCCAGAGCAGCTGATTTAACAGAGCACTGCAGTGACATGAGGATGGCGCCAGCTCCGGTGGGTGAATGGGAGCTGCGCTGCCCTGGCAGTCCTTCTCACTCACTTGGCCACGAACGGCCACGAACGGCCAGGTTCTATAGACAGGAAAAGTGGACAGAGGCAAGCACACTGGTAGATGAGGGTGGCCTTTGTATGGGTCGCTACTCTGAGTGCAGTTCCCTGAGCACCGTGCCTCAGGAAAGCCAGACTTCTACCGCAGGACTCAGGGGATATCTTTGCAGCCACACGAGGCTGACACCCTTTCAATCTGGGCTTCTGGGGTCTTCTGGGAATTATTTGCATAATAGAAGGTTTCCCGCCTTAAGTTGAAACTGCAGTTCCATCTTCTGCTAAAAGAGGGCAGCAGAGTGCTTTCTTTGCGCAGAAAACAGACAAGCAATGCAATCATCTTATCTACCGTTTCCATTTTTCTTTTCCCATGCCTTTTAAAATATCAAGAGACACGTCTACAAAAGTGCCATGCATTGGCCGGGAATCGAACCCGGGCCTCCCGCTTGGGAAGCGAGAATTCTACCACTGAACTACCAATGCCTGACAAGCAGCATTACTGCGGTAGAGCGCTTGATTTAACACACCTGCCATTTCCATGCGAATGGTCACTCGTAAACTCTTGACTTCTGCTGAAAGCCTCATTGAAGGCCTTTGCAGACGTGTGAGACTGGCACCTACTCGGGCTGGGCCTCTATGAGCTGTTTGCATAATCTGAGATTGCCCTGCTTCCAGTCAAGGCGCAGCGGCCCCTTCTTCTAAAAGGGATCAGCAGAGTGATCGCTAGTAGCAGAAATAAGGCAAGCAAGGCAATCAAGGCTTGTTTTTTTTGTTTGGTCTCTTCCTTTTCACGATGCTTCAAAGTCAACGAAAGGTACATGTGCAAAACGCTCATGCATTGGCCGGGAATCGAACCCGGGCCTCCCGCGCGGCAGGCGAGAATTCTACCACTGAACCACCAATGCCTTACATGCTGCACACTGGCGGTACAGTGCTCTGGACCATTTCAGCCCAGAGCAGCTGATTTAACAGAGCACTGCAGTGACATGAGGATGGCGCCAGCTCCGGTGGGTGAATGGGAGCTGCGCTGCCCTGGCAGTCCTTCTCACTCACTTGGCCACGAACGGCCAGGTTCTATAGACAGGAAAAGTCGACAGAGGCAAGCACACTGGTAGATGAGGGTGGCCTTTGTATGGGTCGCTACTCTGAGTGCAGTTCCCTGAGCACCGTGCCTCAGGAAAGCCAGACTTCTACCGCAGGACTCAGGGGATATCTTTGCAGCCACACGAGGCTGACACCCTTTCAATCTGGGCTTCTGGGGTCTTCTGGGAATTATTTGCATAATAGAAGGTTTCCCGCCTTAAGTTGAAACTGCAGTTCCATCTTCTGCTAAAAGAGGGCAGCAGAGTGCTTTCTTTGCGCAGAAAACAGACAAGCAATGCAATCATCTTATCTACCGTTTCCATTTTTCTTTTCCCATGCCTTTTAAAATATCAAGAGACACGTCTACAAAAGTGCCATGCATTGGCCGGGAATCGAACCCGGGCCTCCCGCTTGGGAAGCGAGAATTCTACCACTGAACTACCAATGCCTGACAAGCAGCATTACTGCGGTAGAGCGCTTGATTTAACACACCTGCCAGTTCCATGCGAATGGTCACTCGTAAACTCTTGACTTCTGCTGAAAGCCTCATTGAAGGCCTTTGCAGACGTGTGAGACTGGCACCTACTCGGGCTGGGCCTCTATGAGCTGTTTGCATAATCTGAGATTGCCCTGCTTCCAGTCAAGGCGCAGCGGCCCCTTCTTCTAAAAGGGATCAGCAGAGTGATCGCTAGTAGCAGAAATAAGGCAAGCAAGGCAATCAAGGCTTGTTTTTTTTGTTTGGTCTCTTCCTTTTCACGATGCTTCAAAGTCAACGAAAGGTACATGTGCAAAACGCTCATGCATTGGCCGGGAATCGAACCCGGGCCTCCCGCGCGGCAGGCGAGAATTCTACCACTGAACCACCAATGCCTTACATGCTGCACACTGGCGCTACAGTGCTCTGGACCATTTCAGCCCAGAGCAGCTGATTTAACAGAGCACTGCAGTGACATGAGGATGGCGCCAGCTCCGGTGGGTGAATGGGAGCTGCGCTGCCCTGGCAGTCCTTCTCACTCACTTGGCCACGAACGGCCAGGTTCTATAGACAGGAAAAGTCGACAGAGGCAAGCACACTGGTAGATGAGGGTGGCCTTTGTATGGGTCGCTACTCTGAGTGCAGTTCCCTGAGCACCGTGCCTCAGGAAAGCCAGACTTCTACCGCAGGACTCAGGGGATATCTTTGCAGCCACACGAGGCTGACACCCTTTCAATCTGGGCTTCTGGGGTCTTCTGGGAATTATTTGCATAATAGAAGGTTTCCCGCCTTAAGTTGAAACTGCAGTTCCATCTTCTGCTAAAAGAGGGCAGCAGAGTGCTTTCTTTGCGCAGAAAACAGACAAGCAATGCAATCATCTTATCTACCGTTTCCATTTTTCTTTTCCCATGCCTTTTAAAATATCAAGAGACACGTCTACAAAAGTGCCATGCATTGGCCGGGAATCGAACCCGGGCCTCCCGCTTGGGAAGCGAGAATTCTACCACTGAACTACCAATGCCTGACAAGCAGCATTACTGCGGTAGAGCGCTTGATTTAACACACCTGCCAGTTCCATGCGAATGGTCACTCGTAAACTCTTGACTTCTGCTGAAAGCCTCATTGAAGGCCTTTGCAGACGTGTGAGACTGGCACCTACTCGGGCTGGGCCTCTATGAGCTGTTTGCATAATCTGAGATTGCCCTGCTTCCAGTCAAGGCGCAGCGGCCCCTTCTTCTAAAAGGGATCAGCAGAGTGATCGCTAGTAGCAGAAATAAGGCAAGCAAGGCAATCAAGGCTTGTTTTTTTTGTTTGGTCTCTTCCTTTTCACGATGCTTCAAAGTCAACGAAAGGTACATGTGCAAAACGCTCATGCATTGGCCGGGAATCGAACCCGGGCCTCCCGCGTGGCAGGCGAGAATTCTACCACTGAACCACCAATGCCTTACATGCTGCACACTGGCGCTACAGTGCTCTGGACCATTTCAGCCCAGAGCAGCTGATTTAACAGAGCACTGCAGTGACATGAGGATGGCGCCAGCTCCGGTGGGTGAATGGGAGCTGCGCTGCCCTGGCAGTCCTTCTCACTCACTTGGCCACGAACGGCCAGGTTCTATAGACAGGAAAAGTCGACAGAGGCAAGCACACTGGTAGATGAGGGTGGCCTTTGTATGGGTCGCTACTCTGAGTGCAGTTCCCTGAGCACCGTGCCTCAGGAAAGCCAGACTTCTACCGCAGGACTCAGGGGATATCTTTGCAGCCACACGAGGCTGACACCCTTTCAATCTGGGCTTCTGGGGTCTTCTGGGAATTATTTGCATAATAGAAGGTTTCCCGCCTTAAGTTGAAACTGCAGTTCCATCTTCTGCTAAAAGAGGGCAGCAGAGTGCTTTCTTTGCGCAGAAAACAGACAAGCAATGCAATCATCTTATCTACCGTTTCCATTTTTCTTTTCCCATGCCTTTTAAAATATCAAGAGACACGTCTACAAAAGTGCCATGCATTGGCCGGGAATCAAACCCGGGCCTCCCGCGTGGCAGGCGAGAATTCTACCACTGAACCACCAATGCCTTACATGCTGCACACTGGCGCTACAGTGCTCTGGACCATTGCAGGCCAGAGCAGCTGATTTAACAGAGCACTGCAGTGACATGAGGATGGCGCCAGCTCCGGTGGGTGAATGGGAGCTGCGCTGCCCTGGCAGTCCTTCTCACTCACTTGGCCACGAACGGCCAGGTTCTATAGACAGGAAAAGTGGACAGAGGCAAGCACACTGGTAGATGAGGGTGGCCTTTGTATGGGTCGCTACTCTGAGTGCAGTTCCCTGAGCACCGTGCCTCAGGAAAGCCAGACTTCTACCGCAGGACTCAGGGGATATCTTTGCAGCCACACAAGGCTGACACCCTTTCAATCTGGGCTTCTGGGGTCTTCTGGGAATTATTTGCATAATAGGTTTCCCGCCTTAAATTGAAACTGCCGTTCCATCTTCTGCTAAAAGAGGGCAGCAGAGTGCTTTCTTTGCGCAGAAAACAGACAAGCAATGCAATCATCTTATCTACCGTTTCCATTTTTCTTTTCCCATGCCTTTTAAAATATCAAGAGACACGTCTACAAAAGTGCCATGCATTGGCCGGGAATCGAACCAGGGCCTCCCACTTGGGAAGCGAGAATTCTACCAATGAGCTACCAATGCCTGACAAGCAGCATTACTGCGGTAGAGCACTTGATTTAACACACCTGCCAGTTCCATGCGAATGGTCACTCGTAAACTCTTGACTTCTGCTGAAAGCCTCATTGAAGGCCTTTGCAGACGTGTGAGACTGGCACCTACTCGGGCTGGGCCTCTATGAGCTGTTTGCATAATCTGAGATTGCCCTGCTTCCAGTCAAGGCGCAGCGGCCCCTTCTACTAAAAGGGATCAGCAGAGTGATCGCTAGTAGCAGAAATAAGGCAAGCAAGGCAATCAAGGCTTGTTTTTTTGTTCGGTCTCTTCCTTTTCACGATGCTTCAAAGTCAACGAAAGGTACATGTGCAAAACGCTCATGCATTGGCCGGGAATCGAACCCGGGCCTCCCGCGTGGCAGGCGAGAATTCTACCACTGAACCACCAATGCCTTACATGCTGCACACTGGCGCTACAGTGCTCTGGACCATTGCAGCCCAGAGCAGCTGATTTAACAGAGCACTGCAGTGACATGAGGATGGCGCCAGCTCCGGTGGGTGAATGGGAGCTGCGCTGCCCTGGCAGTCCTTCTCACTCACTTGGCCACGAACGGCCAGGTTCTATAGACAGGAAAAGTCGACAGAGGCAAGCACACTGGTAGATGAGGGTGGCCTTTGTATGGGTCGCTACTCTGAGTGCAGTTCCCTGAGCACCGTGCCTCAGGAAAGCCAGACTTCTACCGCAGGACTCAGGGGATATCTTTGCAGCCACACGAGGCTGACACCCTTTCAATCTGGGCTTCTGGGGTCTTCTGGGAATTATTTGCATAATAGAAGGTTTCCCGCCTTAAGTTGAAACTGCAGTTCCATCTTCTGCTAAAAGAGGGCAGCAGAGTGCTTTCTTTGCGCAGAAAACAGACAAGCAATGCAATCATCTTATCTACCGTTTCCATTTTTCTTTTCCCATGCCTTTTAAAATATCAAGAGACACGTCTACAAAAGTGCCATGCATTGGCCGGGAATCGAACCCGGGCCTCCCGCTTGGGAAGCGAGAATTCTACCACTGAACTACCAATGCCTGACAAGCAGCATTACTGCGGTAGAGCGCTTGATTTAACACACCTGCCAGTTCCATGCGAATGGTCACTCGTAAACTCTTGACTTCTGCTGAAAGCCTCATTGAAGGCCTTTGCAGACGTGTGAGACTGGCACCTACTCGGGCTGGGCCTCTATGAGCTGTTTGCATAATCTGAGATTGCCCTGCTTCCAGTCAAGGCTCAGCGGCCCCTTCTTCTAAAAGGGATCAGCAGAGTGATCGCTAGTAGCAGAAATAAGGCAAGCAAGGCAATCAAGGCTTGTTTTTTTTGTTTGGTCTCTTCCTTTTCACGATGCTTCAAAGTCAACGAAAGGTACATGTGCAAAACGCTCATGCATTGGCCGGGAATCGAACCCGGGCCTCCCGCGTGGCAGGCGAGAATTCTACCACTGAACCACCAATGCCTTACATGCTGCACACTGGCGCTACAGTGCTCTGGACCATTTCAGCCCAGAGCAGCTGATTTAACAGAGCACTGCAGTGACATGAGGATGGCGCCAGCTCCGGTGGGTGAATGGGAGCTGCGCTGCCCTGGCAGTCCTTCTCACTCACTTGGCCACGAACGGCCAGGTTCTATAGACAGGAAAAGTCGACAGAGGCAAGCACACTGGTAGATGAGGGTGGCCTTTGTATGGGTGGCTACTCTGAGTGCAGTTCCCTGAGCACCGTGCCTCAGGAAAGCCAGACTTCTACCGCAGGACTCAGGGGATATCTTTGCAGCCACACGAGGCTGACACCCTTTCAATCTGGGCTTCTGGGGTCTTCTGGGAATTATTTGCATAATAGAAGGTTTCCCGCCTTAAGTTGAAACTGCAGTTCCATCTTCTGCTAAAAGAGGGCAGCAGAGTGCTTTCTTTGCGCAGAAAACAGACAAGCAATGCAATCATCTTATCTACCGTTTCCATTTTTCTTTTCCCATGCCTTTTAAAATATCAAGAGACACGTCTACAAAAGTGCCATGCATTGGCCGGGAATCAAACCCGGGCCTCCCGCGTGGCAGGCGAGAATTCTACCACTGAACCACCAATGCCTTACATGCTGCACACTGGCGCTACAGTGCTCTGGACCATTGCAGGCCAGAGCAGCTGATTTAACAGAGCACTGCAGTGACATGAGGATGGCGCCAGCTCCGGTGGGTGAATGGGAGCTGCGCTGCCCTGGCAGTCCTTCTCACTCACTTGGCCACGAACGGCCAGGTTCTATAGACAGGAAAAGTGGACAGAGGCAAGCACACTGGTAGATGAGGGTGGCCTTTGTATGGGTCGCTACTCTGAGTGCAGTTCCCTGAGCACCGTGCCTCAGGAAAGCCAGACTTCTACCGCAGGACTCAGGGGATATCTTTGCAGCCACACAAGGCTGACACCCTTTCAATCTGGGCTTCTGGGGTCTTCTGGGAATTATTTGCATAATAGGTTTCCCGCCTTAAGTTGAAACTGCCGTTCCATCTTCTGCTAAAAGAGGGCAGCAGAGTGCTTTCTTTGCGCAGAAAACAGACAAGCAATGCAATCATCTTATCTACCGTTTCCATTTTTCTTTTCCCATGCCTTTTAAAATATCAAGAGACACGTCTACAAAAGTGCCATGCATTGGCCGGGAATCGAACCAGGGCCTCCCACTTGGGAAGCAAGAATTCTACCACTGAGCTACCAATGCCTGACAAGCAGCATTACTGCGGTAGAGCACTTGATTTAACACACCTGCCAGTTCCATGCGAATGGTCACTCGTAAACTCTTGACTTCTGCTGAAAGCCTCATTGAAGGCCTTTGCAGACGTGTGAGACTGGCACCTACTCGGGCTGGGCCTCTATGAGCTGTTTGCATAATCTGAGATTGCCCTGCTTCCAGTCAAGGCGCAGCGGCCCCTTCTACTAAAAGGGATCAGCAGAGTGATCGCTAGTAGCAGAAATAAGGCAAGCAAGGCAATCAAGGCTTGTTTTTTTGTTCGGTCTCTTCCTTTTCACGATGCTTCAAAGTCAACGAAAGGTACATGTGCAAAACGCTCATGCATTGGCCGGGAATCGAACCCGGGCCTCCCGCGTGGCAGGCGAGAATTCTACCACTGAACCACCAATGCCTTACATGCTGCACACTGGCGCTACAGTGCTCTGGACCATTGCAGCCCAGAGCAGCTGATTTAACAGAGCACTGCAGTGACATGAGGATGGCGCCAGCTCCGGTGGGTGAATGGGAGCTGCGCTGCCCTGGCAGTCCTTCTCACTCACTTGGCCACGAACGGCCACGAACGGCCAGGTTCTATAGACAGGAAAAGTGGACAGAGGCAAGCACACTGGTAGATGAGGGTGGCCTTTGTATGGGTCGCTACTCTGAGTGCAGTTCCCTGAGCACCGTGCCTCAGGAAAGCCAGACTTCTACCGCAGGACTCAGGGGATATCTTTGCAGCCACACGAGGCTGACACCCTTTCAATCTGGGCTTCTGGGGTCTTCTGGGAATTATTTGCATAATAGAAGGTTTCCCGCCTTAAGTTGAAACTGCAGTTCCATCTTCTGCTAAAAGAGGGCAGCAGAGTGCTTTCTTTGCGCAGAAAACAGACAAGCAATGCAATCATCTTATCTACCGTTTCCATTTTTCTTTTCCCATGCCTTTTAAAATATCAAGAGACACGTCTACAAAAGTGCCATGCATTGGCCGGGAATCGAACCCGGGCCTCCCGCTTGGGAAGCGAGAATTCTACCACTGAACTACCAAAGCTTGACAAGCAGCATTACTGCCGTAGAGCGCTTGATTTAACACACATGCCAGTTCCATGCGAATGGTCACTCGTAAACTCTTGACTTCTGCTGAAAGCCTCATTGAAGGCCTTTGCAGACGTGTGAGACTGGCACCTACTCGGGCTGGGCCTCTATGAGCTGTTTGCATAATCTGAGATTGCCCTGCTTCCAGTCAAGGCGCAGCGGCCCCTTCTACTAAAAGGGATCAGCAGAGTGATCGCTAGTAGCAGAAATAAGGCAAGCAAGGCAATCAAGGCTTGTTTTTTTGTTTGGTCTCTTCCTTTTCACGATGCTTCAAAGTCAATGAAAGGTACATGTGCAAAACGCTCATGCATTGGCCGGGAATCGAACCCGGGCCTCCCGCGTGGCAGGCGAGAATTCTACCACTGAACCACCAATGCCTTACATGCTGCACACTGGCGCTACAGTGCTCTGGACCATTACAGCCCAGAGCAGCTGATTTAACAGAGCACTGCAGTGACATGAGGATGGCGCCAGCTCCGGTGGGTGAATGGGAGCTGCGCTGCCCTGGCAGTCCTTCTCACTCACTTGGCCACGAACGGCCAGGTTCTATAGACAGGAAAAGTGGACAGAGGCAAGCACACTGGTAGATGAGGGTGGACTTTGTATGGGTCGCTACTCTGAGTGCAGTTCCCTGAGCACCGTGCCTCAGGAAAGCCAGACTTCTACTGCAGGACTCAGGGGATATCTTTGCAGCCACACGAGGCTGACACCCTTTCAATCTGGGCTTCTGG
The DNA here is from genome assembly GCF_040938575.1 of Ambystoma mexicanum. Classification (NCBI taxonomy): domain Eukaryota; kingdom Metazoa; phylum Chordata; class Amphibia; order Caudata; family Ambystomatidae; genus Ambystoma; species Ambystoma mexicanum. The sequence goes on from NC_090921.1 coordinate 232,686,552, forward strand.
GGTCTTCTGGGAATTATTTGCATAATAGAAGGTTTCCCGCCTTAAGTTGAAACTGCAGTTCCATCTTCTGCTAAAAGAGGGCAGCAGAGTGCTTTCTTTGCGCAGAAAACAGACAAGCAATGCAATCATCTTATCTACCGTTTCCATTTTTCTTTTCCCATGCCTTTTAAAATATCAAGAGACACGTCTACAAAAGTGCCATGCATTGGCCGGGAATCGAACCCGGGCCTCCCGCTTGGGAAGCGAGAATTCTACCACTGAACTACCAATGCCTGACAAGCAGCATTACTGCGGTAGAGCGCTTGATTTAACACACCTGCCAGTTCCATGCGAATGGTCACTCGTAAACTCTTGACTTCTGCTGAAAGCCTCATTGAAGGACTTTGCAGACGTGTGAGACTGTCACCTACTCGGGCTGGGCCTCTATGAGCTGTTTGCATAATCTGAGATTGCCCTGCTTCCAGTCAAGGCGCAGCGGCCCCTTCTACTAAAAGGGAACAGCAGAGTGATCGCTAGTAGCAGAAATAAGGCAAGCAAGGCAATCAAGGCTTGTTTTTTTGTTCGGTCTCTTCCTTTTCACGATGCTTCAAAGTCAACGAAAGGTACATGTGCAAAACGCTCATGCATTGGCCGGGAATCGAACCCGGGCCTCCCGCGTGGCAGGCGAGAATTCTACCACTGAACCACCAATACCTTACATGCTGCACACTGGCGCTACAGTGCTCTGGACCATTGCAGGCCAGAGCAGCTGATTTAACAGAGCACTGCAGTGACATGAGGATGGCGCCAGCTCCGGTGGGTGAATGGGAGCTGCGCTGCCCTGGCAGTCCTTCTCACTCACTTGGCCACGAACGGCCACGAACGGCCAGGTTCTATAGACAGGAAAAGTGGACAGAGGCAAGCACACTGGTAGATGAGGGTGGCCTTTGTATGGGTCGCTACTCTGAGTGCAGTTCCCTGAGCACCGTGCCTCAGGAAAGCCAGACTTCTACTGCAGGACTCAGGGGATATCTTTGCAGCCACACGAGGCTGACACCCTTTCAATCTGGGCTTCTGGGGTCTTCTGGGAATTATGTGCATAATAGGTTTCCCGCCTTAAGTTGAAACTGCAGTTCCATCTTCTGCTAAAAGAGGGCAGCAGAGTGCTTTCTTTGCGCAGAAAACAGACAAGCAATGCAATCATCTTATCTACCGTTTCCATTTTTCTTTTCCCATGCCTTTTAAAATATCAAGAGACACGTCTACAAAAGTGCCATGCATTGGCCGGGAATCAAACCCGGGCCTCCCGCGTGGCAGGCGAGAATTCTACCACTGAACCACCAATGCCTTACATGCTGCACACTGGCGCTACAGTGCTCTGGACCATTGCAGGCCAGAGCAGCTGATTTAACAGAGCACTGCAGTGACATGAGGATGGCGCCAGCTCCGGTGGGTGAATGGGAGCTGCGCTGCCCTGGCAGTCCTTCTCACTCACTTGGCCACGAACGGCCAGGTTCTATAGACAGGAAAAGTGGACAGAGGCAAGCACACTGGTAGATGAGGGTGGCCTTTGTATGGGTCGCTACTCTGAGTGCAGTTCCCTGAGCACCGTGCCTCAGGAAAGCCAGACTTCTACCGCAGGACTCAGGGGATATCTTTGCAGCCACACGAGGCTGACACCCTTTCAATCTGGGCTTCTGGGGTCTTCTGGGAATTATTTGCATAATAGAAGGTTTCCCGCCTTAAGTTGAAACTGCAGTTCCATCTTCTGCTAAAAGAGGGCAGCAGAGTGCTTTCTTTGCGCAGAAAACAGACAAGCAATGCAATCATCTTATCTACCGTTTCCATTTTTCTTTTCCCATGCCTTTTAAAATATCAAGAGACACGTCTACAAAAGTGCCATGCATTGGCCGGGAATCGAACCCGGGCCTCCCGCTTGGGAAGCGAGAATTCTACCACTGAACTACCAATGCCTGACAAGCAGCATTACTGCGGTAGAGCGCTTGATTTAACACACCTGCCAGTTCCATGCGAATGGTCACTCGTAAACTCTTGACTTCTGCTGAAAGCCTCATTGAAGGCCTTTGCAGACGTGTGAGACTGGCACCTACTCGGGCTGGGCCTCTATGAGCTGTTTGCATAATCTGAGATTGCCCTGCTTCCAGTCAAGGCGCAGCGGCCCCTTCTTCTAAAAGGGATCAGCAGAGTGATCGCTAGTAGCAGAAATAAGGCAAGCAAGGCAATCAAGGCTTGTTTTTTTTGTTTGGTCTCTTCCTTTTCACGATGCTTCAAAGTCAACGAAAGGTACATGTGCAAAACGCTCATGCATTGGCCGGGAATCGAACCCGGGCCTCCCGCGCGGCAGGCGAGAATTCTACCACTGAACCACCAATGCCTTACATGCTGCACACTGGCGGTACAGTGCTCTGGACCATTTCAGCCCAGAGCAGCTGATTTAACAGAGCACTGCAGTGACATGAGGATGGCGCCAGCTCCGGTGGGTGAATGGGAGCTGCGCTGCCCTGGCAGTCCTTCTCACTCACTTGGCCACGAACGGCCAGGTTCTATAGACAGGAAAAGTCGACAGAGGCAAGCACACTGGTAGATGAGGGTGGCCTTTGTATGGGTCGCTACTCTGAGTGCAGTTCCCTGAGCACCGTGCCTCAGGAAAGCCAGACTTCTACCGCAGGACTCAGGGGATATCTTTGCAGCCACACGAGGCTGACACCCTTTCAATCTGGGCTTCTGGGGTCTTCTGGGAATTATTTGCATAATAGAAGGTTTCCCGCCTTAAGTTGAAACTGCAGTTCCATCTTCTGCTAAAAGAGGGCAGCAGAGTGCTTTCTTTGCGCAGAAAACAGACAAGCAATGCAATCATCTTATCTACCGTTTCCATTTTTCTTTTCCCATGCCTTTTAAAATATCAAGAGACACGTCTACAAAAGTGCCATGCATTGGCCGGGAATCGAACCCGGGCCTCCCGCTTGGGAAGCGAGAATTCTACCACTGAACTACCAATGCCTGACAAGCAGCATTACTGCGGTAGAGCGCTTGATTTAACACACCTGCCAGTTCCATGCGAATGGTCACTCGTAAACTCTTGACTTCTGCTGAAAGCCTCATTGAAGGCCTTTGCAGACGTGTGAGACTGGCACCTACTCGGGCTGGGCCTCTATGAGCTGTTTGCATAATCTGAGATTGCCCTGCTTCCAGTCAAGGCGCAGCGGCCCCTTCTTCTAAAAGGGATCAGCAGAGTGATCGCTAGTAGCAGAAATAAGGCAAGCAAGGCAATCAAGGCTTGTTTTTTTTGTTTGGTCTCTTCCTTTTCACGATGCTTCAAAGTCAACGAAAGGTACATGTGCAAAACGCTCATGCATTGGCCGGGAATCGAACCCGGGCCTCCCGCGTGGCAGGCGAGAATTCTACCACTGAACCACCAATGCCTTACATGCTGCACACTGGCGCTACAGTGCTCTGGACCATTTCAGCCCAGAGCAGCTGATTTAACAGAGCACTGCAGTGACATGAGGATGGCGCCAGCTCCGGTGGGTGAATGGGAGCTGCGCTGCCCTGGCAGTCCTTCTCACTCACTTGGCCACGAACGGCCAGGTTCTATAGACAGGAAAAGTCGACAGAGGCAAGCACACTGGTAGATGAGGGTGGCCTTTGTATGGGTCGCTACTCTGAGTGCAGTTCCCTGAGCACCGTGCCTCAGGAAAGCCAGACTTCTACCGCAGGACTCAGGGGATATCTTTGCAGCCACACGAGGCTGACACCCTTTCAATCTGGGCTTCTGGGGTCTTCTGGGAATTATTTGCATAATAGAAGGTTTCCCGCCTTAAGTTGAAACTGCAGTTCCATCTTCTGCTAAAAGAGGGCAGCAGAGTGCTTTCTTTGCGCAGAAAACAGACAAGCAATGCAATCATCTTATCTACCGTTTCCATTTTTCTTTTCCCATGCCTTTTAAAATATCAAGAGACACGTCTACAAAAGTGCCATGCATTGGCCGGGAATCAAACCCGGGCCTCCCGCGTGGCAGGCGAGAATTCTACCACTGAACCACCAATGCCTTACATGCTGCACACTGGCGCTACAGTGCTCTGGACCATTGCAGGCCAGAGCAGCTGATTTAACAGAGCACTGCAGTGACATGAGGATGGCGCCAGCTCCGGTGGGTGAATGGGAGCTGCGCTGCCCTGGCAGTCCTTCTCACTCACTTGGCCACGAACGGCCAGGTTCTATAGACAGGAAAAGTGGACAGAGGCAAGCACACTGGTAGATGAGGGTGGCCTTTGTATGGGTCGCTACTCTGAGTGCAGTTCCCTGAGCACCGTGCCTCAGGAAAGCCAGACTTCTACCGCAGGACTCAGGGGATATCTTTGCAGCCACACAAGGCTGACACCCTTTCAATCTGGGCTTCTGGGGTCTTCTGGGAATTATTTGCATAATAGGTTTCCCGCCTTAAATTGAAACTGCCGTTCCATCTTCTGCTAAAAGAGGGCAGCAGAGTGCTTTCTTTGCGCAGAAAACAGACAAGCAATGCAATCATCTTATCTACCGTTTCCATTTTTCTTTTCCCATGCCTTTTAAAATATCAAGAGACACGTCTACAAAAGTGCCATGCATTGGCCGGGAATCGAACCAGGGCCTCCCACTTGGGAAGCGAGAATTCTACCAATGAGCTACCAATGCCTGACAAGCAGCATTACTGCGGTAGAGCACTTGATTTAACACACCTGCCAGTTCCATGCGAATGGTCACTCGTAAACTCTTGACTTCTGCTGAAAGCCTCATTGAAGGCCTTTGCAGACGTGTGAGACTGGCACCTACTCGGGCTGGGCCTCTATGAGCTGTTTGCATAATCTGAGATTGCCCTGCTTCCAGTCAAGGCGCAGCGGCCCCTTCTACTAAAAGGGATCAGCAGAGTGATCGCTAGTAGCAGAAATAAGGCAAGCAAGGCAATCAAGGCTTGTTTTTTTGTTCGGTCTCTTCCTTTTCACGATGCTTCAAAGTCAACGAAAGGTACATGTGCAAAACGCTCATGCATTGGCCGGGAATCGAACCCGGGCCTCCCGCGTGGCAGGCGAGAATTCTACCACTGAACCACCAATGCCTTACATGCTGCACACTGGCGCTACAGTGCTCTGGACCATTGCAGCCCAGAGCAGCTGATTTAACAGAGCACTGCAGTGACATGAGGATGGCGCCAGCTCCGGTGGGTGAATGGGAGCTGCGCTGCCCTGGCAGTCCTTCTCACTCACTTGGCCACGAACGGCCAGGTTCTATAGACAGGAAAAGTCGACAGAGGCAAGCACACTGGTAGATGAGGGTGGCCTTTGTATGGGTCGCTACTCTGAGTGCAGTTCCCTGAGCACCGTGCCTCAGGAAAGCCAGACTTCTACCGCAGGACTCAGGGGATATCTTTGCAGCCACACGAGGCTGACACCCTTTCAATCTGGGCTTCTGGGGTCTTCTGGGAATTATTTGCATAATAGAAGGTTTCCCGCCTTAAGTTGAAACTGCAGTTCCATCTTCTGCTAAAAGAGGGCAGCAGAGTGCTTTCTTTGCGCAGAAAACAGACAAGCAATGCAATCATCTTATCTACCGTTTCCATTTTTCTTTTCCCATGCCTTTTAAAATATCAAGAGACACGTCTACAAAAGTGCCATGCATTGGCCGGGAATCGAACCCGGGCCTCCCGCTTGGGAAGCGAGAATTCTACCACTGAACTACCAATGCCTGACAAGCAGCATTACTGCGGTAGAGCGCTTGATTTAACACACCTGCCAGTTCCATGCGAATGGTCACTCGTAAACTCTTGACTTCTGCTGAAAGCCTCATTGAAGGCCTTTGCAGACGTGTGAGACTGGCACCTACTCGGGCTGGGCCTCTATGAGCTGTTTGCATAATCTGAGATTGCCCTGCTTCCAGTCAAGGCTCAGCGGCCCCTTCTTCTAAAAGGGATCAGCAGAGTGATCGCTAGTAGCAGAAATAAGGCAAGCAAGGCAATCAAGGCTTGTTTTTTTTGTTTGGTCTCTTCCTTTTCACGATGCTTCAAAGTCAACGAAAGGTACATGTGCAAAACGCTCATGCATTGGCCGGGAATCGAACCCGGGCCTCCCGCGTGGCAGGCGAGAATTCTACCACTGAACCACCAATGCCTTACATGCTGCACACTGGCGCTACAGTGCTCTGGACCATTTCAGCCCAGAGCAGCTGATTTAACAGAGCACTGCAGTGACATGAGGATGGCGCCAGCTCCGGTGGGTGAATGGGAGCTGCGCTGCCCTGGCAGTCCTTCTCACTCACTTGGCCACGAACGGCCAGGTTCTATAGACAGGAAAAGTCGACAGAGGCAAGCACACTGGTAGATGAGGGTGGCCTTTGTATGGGTGGCTACTCTGAGTGCAGTTCCCTGAGCACCGTGCCTCAGGAAAGCCAGACTTCTACCGCAGGACTCAGGGGATATCTTTGCAGCCACACGAGGCTGACACCCTTTCAATCTGGGCTTCTGGGGTCTTCTGGGAATTATTTGCATAATAGAAGGTTTCCCGCCTTAAGTTGAAACTGCAGTTCCATCTTCTGCTAAAAGAGGGCAGCAGAGTGCTTTCTTTGCGCAGAAAACAGACAAGCAATGCAATCATCTTATCTACCGTTTCCATTTTTCTTTTCCCATGCCTTTTAAAATATCAAGAGACACGTCTACAAAAGTGCCATGCATTGGCCGGGAATCAAACCCGGGCCTCCCGCGTGGCAGGCGAGAATTCTACCACTGAACCACCAATGCCTTACATGCTGCACACTGGCGCTACAGTGCTCTGGACCATTGCAGGCCAGAGCAGCTGATTTAACAGAGCACTGCAGTGACATGAGGATGGCGCCAGCTCCGGTGGGTGAATGGGAGCTGCGCTGCCCTGGCAGTCCTTCTCACTCACTTGGCCACGAACGGCCAGGTTCTATAGACAGGAAAAGTGGACAGAGGCAAGCACACTGGTAGATGAGGGTGGCCTTTGTATGGGTCGCTACTCTGAGTGCAGTTCCCTGAGCACCGTGCCTCAGGAAAGCCAGACTTCTACCGCAGGACTCAGGGGATATCTTTGCAGCCACACAAGGCTGACACCCTTTCAATCTGGGCTTCTGGGGTCTTCTGGGAATTATTTGCATAATAGGTTTCCCGCCTTAAGTTGAAACTGCCGTTCCATCTTCTGCTAAAAGAGGGCAGCAGAGTGCTTTCTTTGCGCAGAAAACAGACAAGCAATGCAATCATCTTATCTACCGTTTCCATTTTTCTTTTCCCATGCCTTTTAAAATATCAAGAGACACGTCTACAAAAGTGCCATGCATTGGCCGGGAATCGAACCAGGGCCTCCCACTTGGGAAGCAAGAATTCTACCACTGAGCTACCAATGCCTGACAAGCAGCATTACTGCGGTAGAGCACTTGATTTAACACACCTGCCAGTTCCATGCGAATGGTCACTCGTAAACTCTTGACTTCTGCTGAAAGCCTCATTGAAGGCCTTTGCAGACGTGTGAGACTGGCACCTACTCGGGCTGGGCCTCTATGAGCTGTTTGCATAATCTGAGATTGCCCTGCTTCCAGTCAAGGCGCAGCGGCCCCTTCTACTAAAAGGGATCAGCAGAGTGATCGCTAGTAGCAGAAATAAGGCAAGCAAGGCAATCAAGGCTTGTTTTTTTGTTCGGTCTCTTCCTTTTCACGATGCTTCAAAGTCAACGAAAGGTACATGTGCAAAACGCTCATGCATTGGCCGGGAATCGAACCCGGGCCTCCCGCGTGGCAGGCGAGAATTCTACCACTGAACCACCAATGCCTTACATGCTGCACACTGGCGCTACAGTGCTCTGGACCATTGCAGCCCAGAGCAGCTGATTTAACAGAGCACTGCAGTGACATGAGGATGGCGCCAGCTCCGGTGGGTGAATGGGAGCTGCGCTGCCCTGGCAGTCCTTCTCACTCACTTGGCCACGAACGGCCACGAACGGCCAGGTTCTATAGACAGGAAAAGTGGACAGAGGCAAGCACACTGGTAGATGAGGGTGGCCTTTGTATGGGTCGCTACTCTGAGTGCAGTTCCCTGAGCACCGTGCCTCAGGAAAGCCAGACTTCTACCGCAGGACTCAGGGGATATCTTTGCAGCCACACGAGGCTGACACCCTTTCAATCTGGGCTTCTGGGGTCTTCTGGGAATTATTTGCATAATAGAAGGTTTCCCGCCTTAAGTTGAAACTGCAGTTCCATCTTCTGCTAAAAGAGGGCAGCAGAGTGCTTTCTTTGCGCAGAAAACAGACAAGCAATGCAATCATCTTATCTACCGTTTCCATTTTTCTTTTCCCATGCCTTTTAAAATATCAAGAGACACGTCTACAAAAGTGCCATGCATTGGCCGGGAATCGAACCCGGGCCTCCCGCTTGGGAAGCGAGAATTCTACCACTGAACTACCAAAGCTTGACAAGCAGCATTACTGCCGTAGAGCGCTTGATTTAACACACATGCCAGTTCCATGCGAATGGTCACTCGTAAACTCTTGACTTCTGCTGAAAGCCTCATTGAAGGCCTTTGCAGACGTGTGAGACTGGCACCTACTCGGGCTGGGCCTCTATGAGCTGTTTGCATAATCTGAGATTGCCCTGCTTCCAGTCAAGGCGCAGCGGCCCCTTCTACTAAAAGGGATCAGCAGAGTGATCGCTAGTAGCAGAAATAAGGCAAGCAAGGCAATCAAGGCTTGTTTTTTTGTTTGGTCTCTTCCTTTTCACGATGCTTCAAAGTCAATGAAAGGTACATGTGCAAAACGCTCATGCATTGGCCGGGAATCGAACCCGGGCCTCCCGCGTGGCAGGCGAGAATTCTACCACTGAACCACCAATGCCTTACATGCTGCACACTGGCGCTACAGTGCTCTGGACCATTACAGCCCAGAGCAGCTGATTTAACAGAGCACTGCAGTGACATGAGGATGGCGCCAGCTCCGGTGGGTGAATGGGAGCTGCGCTGCCCTGGCAGTCCTTCTCACTCACTTGGCCACGAACGGCCAGGTTCTATAGACAGGAAAAGTGGACAGAGGCAAGCACACTGGTAGATGAGGGTGGACTTTGTATGGGTCGCTACTCTGAGTGCAGTTCCCTGAGCACCGTGCCTCAGGAAAGCCAGACTTCTACTGCAGGACTCAGGGGATATCTTTGCAGCCACACGAGGCTGACACCCTTTCAATCTGGGCTTCTGGGGTCTTCTGGGAATTATTTGCATAATAGAAGGTTTCCCGCCTTAAGTTGAAACTGCAGTTCCATCTTCTGCTAAAAGAGGGCAGCAGAGTGCTTTCTTTGCGCAGAAAACAGACAAGCAATGCAATCATCTTATCTACCGTTTCCATTTTTCTTTTCCCATGCCTTTTAAAATATCAAGAGACACGTCTACAAAAGTGCCATGCATTGGCCGGGAATCGAACCCGGGCCTCCCGCTTGGGAAGCGAGAATTCTACCACTGAACTACCAATGCCTGACAAGCAGCATTACTGCGGTAGAGCGCTTGATTTAACACACCTGCCAGTTCCATGCGAATGGTCACTCGTAAACTCTTGACTTCTGCTGAAAGCCTCATTGAAGGACTTTGCAGACGTGTGAGACTGTCACCTACTCGGGCTGGGCCTCTATGAGCTGTTTGCATAATCTGAGATTGCCCTGCTTCCAGTCAAGGCGCAGCGGCCCCTTCTACTAAAAGGGAACAGCAGAGTGATCGCTAGTAGCAGAAATAAGGCAAGCAAGGCAATCAAGGCTTGTTTTTTTGTTCGGTCTCTTCCTTTTCACGATGCTTCAAAGTCAACGAAAGGTACATGTGCAAAACGCTCATGCATTGGCCGGGAATCGAACCCGGGCCTCCCGCGTGGCAGGCGAGAATTCTACCACTGAACCACCAATACCTTACATGCTGCACACTGGCGCTACAGTGCTCTGGACCATTGCAGGCCAGAGCAGCTGATTTAACAGAGCACTGCAGTGACATGAGGATGGCGCCAGCTCCGGTGGGTGAATGGGAGCTGCGCTGCCCTGGCAGTCCTTCTCACTCACTTGGCCACGAACGGCCACGAACGGCCAGGTTCTATAGACAGGAAAAGTGGACAGAGGCAAGCACACTGGTAGATGAGGGTGGCCTTTGTATGGGTCGCTACTCTGAGTGCAGTTCCCTGAGCACCGTGCCTCAGGAAAGCCAGACTTCTACTGCAGGACTCAGGGGATATCTTTGCAGCCACACGAGGCTGACACCCTTTCAATCTGGGCTTCTGGGGTCTTCTGGGAATTATGTGCATAATAGGTTTCCCGCCTTAAGTTGAAACTGCAGTTCCATCTTCTGCTAAAAGAGGGCAGCAGAGTGCTTTCTTTGCGCAGAAAACAGACAAGCAATGCAATCATCTTATCTACCGTTTCCATTTTTCTTTTCCCATGCCTTTTAAAATATCAAGAGACACGTCTACAAAAGTGCCATGCATTGGCCGGGAATCAAACCCGGGCCTCCCGCGTGGCAGGCGAGAATTCTACCACTGAACCACCAATGCCTTACATGCTGCACACTGGCGCTACAGTGCTCTGGACCATTGCAGGCCAGAGCAGCTGATTTAACAGAGCACTGCAGTGACATGAGGATGGCGCCAGCTCCGGTGGGTGAATGGGAGCTGCGCTGCCCTGGCAGTCCTTCTCACTCACTTGGCCACGAACGGCCAGGTTCTATAGACAGGAAAAGTGGACAGAGGCAAGCACACTGGTAGATGAGGGTGGCCTTTGTATGGGTCGCTACTCTGAGTGCAGTTCCCTGAGCACCGTGCCTCAGGAAAGCCAGACTTCTACCGCAGGACTCAGGGGATATCTTTGCAGCCACACAAGGCTGACACCCTTTCAATCTGGGCTTCTGGGGTCTTCTGGGAATTATTTGCATAATAGGTTTCCCGCCTTAAGTTGAAACTGCCGTTCCATCTTCTGCTAAAAGAGGGCAGCAGAGTGCTTTCTTTGCGCAGAAAACAGACAAGCAATGCAATCATCTTATCTACCGTTTCCATTTTTCTTTTCCCATGCCTTTTAAAATATCAAGAGACACGTCTACAAAAGTGCCATGCATTGGCCGGGAATCAAACCCGGGCCTCCCGCGTGGCAGGCGAGAATTCTACCACTGAACCACCAATGCCTTACATGCTGCACACTGGCGCTACAGTGCTCTGGACCATTGCAGGCCAGAGCAGCTGATTTAACAGAGCACTGCAGTGACATGAGGATGGCGCCAGCTCCGGTGGGTGAATGGGAGCTGCGCTGCCCTGGCAGTCCTTCTCACTCACTTGGCCACGAACGGCCAGGTTCTATAGACAGGAAAAGTGGACAGAGGCAAGCACACTGGTAGATGAGGGTGGCCTTTGTATGGGTCGCTACTCTGAGTGCAGTTCCCTGAGCACCGTGATTCAGGAAAGCCAGACTTCTACCGCAGGACTCAGGGGATATCTTTGCAGCCACACAAGGCTGACACCCTTTCAATCTGGGCTTCTGGGGTCTTCTGGGAATTATTTGCATAATAGGTTTCCCGCCTTAAATTGAAACTGCCGTTCCATCTTCTGCTAAAAGAGGGCAGCAGAGTGCTTTCTTTGCGCAGAAAACAGACAAGCAATGCAATCATCTTATCTACCGTTTCCATTTTTCTTTTCCCATGCCTTTTAAAATATCAAGAGACACGTCTACAAAAGTGCCATGCATTGGCCGGGAATCGAACCAGGGCCTCCCACTTGGGAAGCGAGAATTCTACCACTGAGCTACCAATGCCTGACAAGCAGCATTACTGCGGTAGAGCACTTGATTTAACACACCTGCCAGTTCCATGCGAATGGTCACTCGTAAACTCTTGACTTCTGCTGAAAGCCTCATTGAAGGCCTTTGCAGACGTGTGAGACTGGCACCTACTCGGGCTGGGCCTCTATGAGCTGTTTGCATAATCTGAGATTGCCCTGCTTCCAGTCAAGGCGCAGCGGCCCCTTCTACTAAAAGGGATCAGCAGAGTGATCGCTAGTAGCAGAAATAAGGCAAGCAAGGCAATCAAGGCTTGTTTTTTTGTTCGGTCTCTTCCTTTTCACGATGCTTCAAAGTCAACGAAAGGTACATGTGCAAAACGCTCATGCATTGGCCGGGAATCGAACCCGGGCCTCCCGCGTGGCAGGCGAGAATTCTACCACTGAACCACCAATGCCTTACATGCTGCACACTGGCGCTACAGTGCTCTGGACCATTGCAGCCCAGAGCAGCTGATTTAACAGAGCACTGCAGTGACATGAGGATGGCGCCAGCTCCGGTGGGTGAATGGGAGCTGCGCTGCCCTGGCAGTCCTTCTCACTCACTTGGCCACGAACGGCCACGAACGGCCAGGTTCTATAGACAGGAAAAGTGGACAGAGGCAAGCACACTGGTAGATGAGGGTGGCCTTTGTATGGGTCGCTACTCTGAGTGCAGTTCCCTGAGCACCGTGCCTCAGGAAAGCCAGACTTCTACCGCAGGACTCAGGGGATATCTTTGCAGCCACACGAGGCTGACACCCTTTCAATCTGGGCTTCTGGGGTCTTCTGGGAATTATTTGCATAATAGAAGGTTTCCCGCCTTAAGTTGAAACTGCAGTTCCATCTTCTGCTAAAAGAGGGCAGCAGAGTGCTTTCTTTGCGCAGAAAACAGACAAGCAATGCAATCATCTTATCTACCGTTTCCATTTTTCTTTTCCCATGCCTTTTAAAATATCAAGAGACACGTCTACAAAAGTGCCATGCATTGGCCGGGAATCGAACCCGGGCCTCCCGCTTGGGAAGCGAGAATTCTACCACTGAACTACCAAAGCTTGACAAGCAGCATTACTGCCGTAGAGCGCTTGATTTAACACACATGCCAGTTCCATGCGAATGGTCACTCGTAAACTCTTGACTTCTGCTGAAAGCCTCATTGAAGGCCTTTGCAGACGTGTGAGACTGGCACCTACTCGGGCTGGGCCTCTATGAGCTGTTTGCATAATCTGAGATTGCCCTGCTTCCAGTCAAGGCGCAGCGGCCCCTTCTACTAAAAGGGATCAGCAGAGTGATCGCTAGTAGCAGAAATAAGGCAAGCAAGGCAATCAAGGCTTGTTTTTTTGTTTGGTCTCTTCCTTTTCACGATGCTTCAAAGTCAATGAAAGGTACATGTGCAAAACGCTCATGCATTGGCCGGGAATCGAACCCGGGCCTCCCGCGTGGCAGGCGAGAATTCTACCACTGAACCACCAATGCCTTACATGCTGCACACTGGCGCTACAGTGCTCTGGACCATTACAGCCCAGAGCAGCTGATTTAACAGAGCACTGCAGTGACATGAGGATGGCGCCAGCTCCGGTGGGTGAATGGGAGCTGCGCTGCCCTGGCAGTCCTTCTCACTCACTTGGCCACGAACGGCCAGGTTCTATAGACAGGAAAAGTGGACAGAGGCAAGCACACTGGTAGATGAGGGTGGACTTTGTATGGGTCGCTACTCTGAGTGCAGTTCCCTGAGCACCGTGCCTCAGGAAAGCCAGACTTCTACTGCAGGACTCAGGGGATATCTTTGCAGCCACACGAGGCTGACACCCTTTCAATCTGGGCTTCTGGGGTCTTCTGGGAATTATTTGCATAATAGAAGGTTTCCCGCCTTAAGTTGAAACTGCAGTTCCATCTTCTGCTAAAAGAGGGCAGCAGAGTGCTTTCTTTGCGCAGAAAACAGACAAGCAATGCAATCATCTTATCTACCGTTTCCATTTTTCTTTTCCCATGCCTTTTAAAATATCAAGAGACACGTCTACAAAAGTGCCATGCATTGGCCGGGAATCGAACCCGGGCCTCCCGCTTGGGAAGCGAGAATTCTACCACTGAACTACCAATGCCTGACAAGCAGCATTACTGCGGTAGAGCGCTTGATTTAACACACCTGCCAGTTCCATGCGAATGGTCACTCGTAAACTCTTGACTTCTGCTGAAAGCCTCATTGAAGGACTTTGCAGACGTGTGAGACTGTCACCTACTCGGGCTGGGCCTCTATGAGCTGTTTGCATAATCTGAGATTGCCCTGCTTCCAGTCAAGGCGCAGCGGCCCCTTCTACTAAAAGGGAACAGCAGAGTGATCGCTAGTAGCAGAAATAAGGCAAGCAAGGCAATCAAGGCTTGTTTTTTTGTTCGGTCTCTTCCTTTTCACGATGCTTCAAAGTCAACGAAAGGTACATGTGCAAAACGCTCATGCATTGGCCGGGAATCGAACCCGGGCCTCCCGCGTGGCAGGCGAGAATTCTACCACTGAACCACCAATACCTTACATGCTGCACACTGGCGCTACAGTGCTCTGGACCATTGCAGGCCAGAGCAGCTGATTTAACAGAGCACTGCAGTGACATGAGGATGGCGCCAGCTCCGGTGGGTGAATGGGAGCTGCGCTGCCCTGGCAGTCCTTCTCACTCACTTGGCCACGAACGGCCACGAACGGCCAGGTTCTATAGACAGGAAAAGTGGACAGAGGCAAGCACACTGGTAGATGAGGGTGGCCTTTGTATGGGTCGCTACTCTGAGTGCAGTTCCCTGAGCACCGTGCCTCAGGAAAGCCAGACTTCTACTGCAGGACTCAGGGGATATCTTTGCAGCCACACGAGGCTGACACCCTTTCAATCTGGGCTTCTGGGGTCTTCTGGGAATTATGTGCATAATAGGTTTCCCGCCTTAAGTTGAAACTGCAGTTCCATCTTCTGCTAAAAGAGGGCAGCAGAGTGCTTTCTTTGCGCAGAAAACAGACAAGCAATGCAATCATCTTATCTACCGTTTCCATTTTTCTTTTCCCATGCCTTTTAAAATATCAAGAGACACGTCTACAAAAGTGCCATGCATTGGCCGGGAATCAAACCCGGGCCTCCCGCGTGGCAGGCGAGAATTCTACCACTGAACCACCAATGCCTTACATGCTGCACACTGGCGCTACAGTGCTCTGGACCATTGCAGGCCAGAGCAGCTGATTTAACAGAGCACTGCAGTGACATGAGGATGGCGCCAGCTCCGGTGGGTGAATGGGAGCTGCGCTGCCCTGGCAGTCCTTCTCACTCACTTGGCCACGAACGGCCAGGTTCTATAGACAGGAAAAGTGGACAGAGGCAAGCACACTGGTAGATGAGGGTGGCCTTTGTATGGGTCGCTACTCTGAGTGCAGTTCCCTGAGCACCGTGCCTCAGGAAAGCCAGACTTCTACCGCAGGACTCAGGGGATATCTTTGCAGCCACACAAGGCTGACACCCTTTCAATCTGGGCTTCTGGGGTCTTCTGGGAATTATTTGCATAATAGGTTTCCCGCCTTAAGTTGAAACTGCCGTTCCATCTTCTGCTAAAAGAGGGCAGCAGAGTGCTTTCTTTGCGCAGAAAACAGACAAGCAATGCAATCATCTTATCTACCGTTTCCATTTTTCTTTTCCCATGCCTTTTAAAATATCAAGAGACACGTCTACAAAAGTGCCATGCATTGGCCGGGAATCAAACCCGGGCCTCCCGCGTGGCAGGCGAGAATTCTACCACTGAACCACCAATGCCTTACATGCTGCACACTGGCGCTACAGTGCTCTGGACCATTGCAGGCCAGAGCAGCTGATTTAACAGAGCACTGCAGTGACATGAGGATGGCGCCAGCTCCGGTGGGTGAATGGGAGCTGCGCTGCCCTGGCAGTCCTTCTCACTCACTTGGCCACGAACGGCCAGGTTCTATAGACAGGAAAAGTGGACAGAGGCAAGCACACTGGTAGATGAGGGTGGCCTTTGTATGGGTCGCTACTCTGAGTGCAGTTCCCTGAGCACCGTGCCTCAGGAAAGCCAGACTTCTACCGCAGGACTCAGGGGATATCTTTGCAGCCACACAAGGCTGACACCCTTTCAATCTGGGCTTCTGGGGTCTTCTGGGAATTATTTGCATAATAGGTTTCCCGCCTTAAATTGAAACTGCCGTTCCATCTTCTGCTAAAAGAGGGCAGCAGAGTGCTTTCTTTGCGCAGAAAACAGACAAGCAATGCAATCATCTTATCTACCGTTTCCATTTTTCTTTTCCCATGCCTTTTAAAATATCAAGAGACACGTCTACAAAAGTGCCATGCATTGGCCGGGAATCGAACCAGGGCCTCCCACTTGGGAAGCGAGAATTCTACCACTGAGCTACCAATGCCTGACAAGCAGCATTACTGCGGTAGAGCACTTGATTTAACACACCTGCCAGTTCCATGCGAATGGTCACTCGTAAACTCTTGACTTCTGCTGAAAGCCTCATTGAAGGCCTTTGCAGACGTGTGAGACTGGCACCTACTCGGGCTGGGCCTCTATGAGCTGTTTGCATAATCTGAGATTGCCCTGCTTCCAGTCAAGGCGCAGCGGCCCCTTCTACTAAAAGGGATCAGCAGAGTGATCGCTAGTAGCAGAAATAAGGCAAGCAAGGCAATCAAGGCTTGTTTTTTTGTTCGGTCTCTTCCTTTTCACGATGCTTCAAAGTCAACGAAAGGTACATGTGCAAAACGCTCATGCATTGGCCGGGAATCGAACCCGGGCCTCCCGCGTGGCAGGCGAGAATTCTACCACTGAACCACCAATGCCTTACATGCTGCACACTGGCGCTACAGTGCTCTGGACCATTGCAGCCCAGAGCAGCTGATTTAACAGAGCACTGCAGTGACATGAGGATGGCGCCAGCTCCGGTGGGTGAATGGGAGCTGCGCTGCCCTGGCAGTCCTTCTCACTCACTTGGCCACGAACGGCCACGAACGGCCAGGTTCTATAGACAGGAAAAGTGGACAGAGGCAAGCACACTGGTAGATGAGGGTGGCCTTTGTATGGGTCGCTACTCTGAGTGCAGTTCCCTGAGCACCGTGCCTCAGGAAAGCCAGACTTCTACCGCAGGACTCAGGGGATATCTTTGCAGCCACACGAGGCTGACACCCTTTCAATCTGGGCTTCTGGGGTCTTCTGGGAATTATTTGCATAATAGAAGGTTTCCCGCCTTAAGTTGAAACTGCAGTTCCATCTTCTGCTAAAAGAGGGCAGCAGAGTGCTTTCTTTGCGCAGAAAACAGACAAGCAATGCAATCATCTTATCTACCGTTTCCATTTTTCTTTTCCCATGCCTTTTAAAATATCAAGAGACACGTCTACAAAAGTGCCATGCATTGGCCGGGAATCGAACCCGGGCCTCCCGCTTGGGAAGCGAGAATTCTACCACTGAACTACCAAAGCTTGACAAGCAGCATTACTGCCGTAGAGCGCTTGATTTAACACACATGCCAGTTCCATGCGAATGGTCACTCGTAAACTCTTGACTTCTGCTGAAAGCCTCATTGAAGGCCTTTGCAGACGTGTGAGACTGGCACCTACTCGGGCTGGGCCTCTATGAGCTGTTTGCATAATCTGAGATTGCCCTGCTTCCAGTCAAGGCGCAGCGGCCCCTTCTACTAAAAGGGATCAGCAGAGTGATCGCTAGTAGCAGAAATAAGGCAAGCAAGGCAATCAAGGCTTGTTTTTTTGTTTGGTCTCTTCCTTTTCACGATGCTTCAAAGTCAATGAAAGGTACATGTGCAAAACGCTCATGCATTGGCCGGGAATCGAACCCGGGCCTCCCGCGTGGCAGGCGAGAATTCTACCACTGAACCACCAATGCCTTACATGCTGCACACTGGCGCTACAGTGCTCTGGACCATTACAGCCCAGAGCAGCTGATTTAACAGAGCACTGCAGTGACATGAGGATGGCGCCAGCTCCGGTGGGTGAATGGGAGCTGCGCTGCCCTGGCAGTCCTTCTCACTCACTTGGCCACGAACGGCCAGGTTCTATAGACAGGAAAAGTGGACAGAGGCAAGCACACTGGTAGATGAGGGTGGACTTTGTATGGGTCGCTACTCTGAGTGCAGTTCCCTGAGCACCGTGCCTCAGGAAAGCCAGACTTCTACTGCAGGACTCAGGGGATATCTTTGCAGCCACACGAGGCTGACACCCTTTCAATCTGGGCTTCTGGGGTCTTCTGGGAATTATTTGCATAATAGAAGGTTTCCCGCCTTAAGTTGAAACTGCAGTTCCATCTTCTGCTAAAAGAGGGCAGCAGAGTGCTTTCTTTGCGCAGAAAACAGACAAGCAATGCAATCATCTTATCTACCGTTTCCATTTTTCTTTTCCCATGCCTTTTAAAATATCAAGAGACACGTCTACAAAAGTGCCATGCATTGGCCGGGAATCGAACCCGGGCCTCCCGCTTGGGAAGCGAGAATTCTACCACTGAACTACCAATGCCTGACAAGCAGCATTACTGCGGTAGAGCGCTTGATTTAACACACCTGCCAGTTCCATGCGAATGGTCACTCGTAAACTCTTGACTTCTGCTGAAAGCCTCATTGAAGGCCTTTGCAGACGTGTGAGACTGGCACCTACTCGGGCTGGGCCTCTATGAGCTGTTTGCATAATCTGAGATTGCCCTGCTTCCAGTCAAGGCGCAGCGGCCCCTTCTTCTAAAAGGGATCAGCAGAGTGATCGCTAGTAGCAGAAATAAGGCAAGCAAGGCAATCAAGGCTTGTTTTTTTTGTTTGGTCTCTTCCTTTTCACGATGCTTCAAAGTCAACGAAAGGTACATGTGCAAAACGCTCATGCATTGGCCGGGAATCGAACCCGGGCCTCCCGCGCGGCAGGCGAGAATTCTACCACTGAACCACCAATGCCTTACATGCTGCACACTGGCGGTACAGTGCTCTGGACCATTTCAGCCCAGAGCAGCTGATTTAACAGAGCACTGCAGTGACATGAGGATGGCGCCAGCTCCGGTGGGTGAATGGGAGCTGCGCTGCCCTGGCAGTCCTTCTCACTCACTTGGCCACGAACGGCCAGGTTCTATAGACAGGAAAAGTCGACAGAGGCAAGCACACTGGTAGATGAGGGTGGCCTTTGTATGGGTCGCTACTCTGAGTGCAGTTCCCTGAGCACCGTGCCTCAGGAAAGCCAGACTTCTACCGCAGGACTCAGGGGATATCTTTGCAGCCACACGAGGCTGACACCCTTTCAATCTGGGCTTCTGGGGTCTTCTGGGAATTATTTGCATAATAGAAGGTTTCCCGCCTTAAGTTGAAACTGCAGTTCCATCTTCTGCTAAAAGAGGGCAGCAGAGTGCTTTCTTTGCGCAGAAAACAGACAAGCAATGCAATCATCTTATCTACCGTTTCCATTTTTCTTTTCCCATGCCTTTTAAAATATCAAGAGACACGTCTACAAAAGTGCCATGCATTGGCCGGGAATCGAACCCGGGCCTCCCGCTTGGGAAGCGAGAATTCTACCACTGAACTACCAATGCCTGACAAGCAGCATTACTGCGGTAGAGCGCTTGATTTAACACACCTGCCAGTTCCATGCGAATGGTCACTCGTAAACTCTTGACTTCTGCTGAAAGCCTCATTGAAGGCCTTTGCAGACGTGTGAGACTGGCACCTACTCGGGCTGGGCCTCTATGAGCTGTTTGCATAATCTGAGATTGCCCTGCTTCCAGTCAAGGCGCAGCGGCCCCTTCTTCTAAAAGGGATCAGCAGAGTGATCGCTAGTAGCAGAAATAAGGCAAGCAAGGCAATCAAGGCTTGTTTTTTTTGTTTGGTCTCTTCCTTTTCACGATGCTTCAAAGTCAACGAAAGGTACATGTGCAAAACGCTCATGCATTGGCCGGGAATCGAACCCGGGCCTCCCGCGTGGCAGGCGAGAATTCTACCACTGAACCACCAATGCCTTACATGCTGCACACTGGCGCTACAGTGCTCTGGACCATTTCAGCCCAGAGCAGCTGATTTAACAGAGCACTGCAGTGACATGAGGATGGCGCCAGCTCCGGTGGGTGAATGGGAGCTGCGCTGCCCTGGCAGTCCTTCTCACTCACTTGGCCACGAACGGCCAGGTTCTATAGACAGGAAAAGTCGACAGAGGCAAGCACACTGGTAGATGAGGGTGGCCTTTGTATGGGTCGCTACTCTGAGTGCAGTTCCCTGAGCACCGTGCCTCAGGAAGGCCAGACTTCTACCGCAGGACTCAGGGGATATCTTTGCAGCCACACGAGGCTGACACCCTTTCAATCTGGGCTTCTGGGGTCTTCTGGGAATTATTTGCATAATAGAAGGTTTCCCGCCTTAAGTTGAAACTGCAGTTCCATCTTCTGCTAAAAGAGGGCAGCAGAGTGCTTTCTTTGCGCAGAAAACAGACAAGCAATGCAATCATCTTATCTACCGTTTCCATTTTTCTTTTCCCATGCCTTTTAAAATATCAAGAGACACGTCTACAAAAGTGCCATGCATTGGCCGGGAATCAAACCCGGGCCTCCCGCGTGGCAGGCGAGAATTCTACCACTGAACCACCAATGCCTTACATGCTGCACACTGGCGCTACAGTGCTCTGGACCATTGCAGGCCAGAGCAGCTGATTTAACAGAGCACTGCAGTGACATGAGGATGGCGCCAGCTCCGGTGGGTGAATGGGAGCTGCGCTGCCCTGGCAGTCCTTCTCACTCACTTGGCCACGAACGGCCAGGTTCTATAGACAGGAAAAGTGGACAGAGGCAAGCACACTGGTAGATGAGGGTGGCCTTTGTATGGGTCGCTACTCTGAGTGCAGTTCCCTGAGCACCGTGCCTCAGGAAAGCCAGACTTCTACCGCAGGACTCAGGGGATATCTTTGCAGCCACACAAGGCTGACACCCTTTCAATCTGGGCTTCTGGGGTCTTCTGGGAATTATTTGCATAATAGGTTTCCCGCCTTAAATTGAAACTGCCGTTCCATCTTCTGCTAAAAGAGGGCAGCAGAGTGCTTTCTTTGCGCAGAAAACAGACAAGCAATGCAATCATCTTATCTACCGTTTCCATTTTTCTTTTCCCATGCCTTTTAAAATATCAAGAGACACGTCTACAAAAGTGCCATGCATTGGCCGGGAATCGAACCAGGGCCTCCCACTTGGGAAGCGAGAATTCTACCACTGAGCTACCAATGCCTGACAAGCAGCATTACTGCGGTAGAGCACTTGATTTAACACACCTGCCAGTTCCATGCGAATGGTCACTCGTAAACTCTTGACTTCTGCTGAAAGCCTCATTGAAGGCCTTTGCAGACGTGTGAGACTGGCACCTACTCGGGCTGGGCCTCTATGAGCTGTTTGCATAATCTGAGATTGCCCTGCTTCCAGTCAAGGCGCAGCGGCCCCTTCTACTAAAAGGGATCAGCAGAGTGATCGCTAGTAGCAGAAATAAGGCAAGCAAGGCAATCAAGGCTTGTTTTTTTGTTTGGTCTCTTCCTTTTCACGATGCTTCAAAGTCAATGAAAGGTACATGTGCAAAACGCTCATGCATTGGCCGGGAATCGAACCCGGGCCTCCCGCGTGGCAGGCGAGAATTCTACCACTGAACCACCAATGCCTTACATGCTGCACACTGGCGCTACAGTGCTCTGGACCATTACAGCCCAGAGCAGCTGATTTAACAGAGCACTGCAGTGACATGAGGATGGCGCCAGCTCCGGTGGGTGAATGGGAGCTGCGCTGCCCTGGCAGTCCTTCTCACTCACTTGGCCACGAACGGCCAGGTTCTATAGACAGGAAAAGTGGACAGAGGCAAGCACACTGGTAGATGAGGGTGGACTTTGTATGGGTCGCTACTCTGAGTGCAGTTCCCTGAGCACCGTGCCTCAGGAAAGCCAGACTTCTACTGCAGGACTCAGGGGATATCTTTGCAGCCACACGAGGCTGACACCCTTTCAATCTGGGCTTCTGGGGTCTTCTGGGAATTATTTGCATAATAGAAGGTTTCCCGCCTTAAGTTGAAACTGCAGTTCCATCTTCTGCTAAAAGAGGGCAGCAGAGTGCTTTCTTTGCGCAGAAAACAGACAAGCAATGCAATCATCTTATCTACCGTTTCCATTTTTCTTTTCCCATGCCTTTTAAAATATCAAGAGACACGTCTACAAAAGTGCCATGCATTGGCCGGGAATCGAACCCGGGCCTCCCGCTTGGGAAGCGAGAATTCTACCACTGAACTACCAATGCCTGACAAGCAGCATTACTGCGGTAGAGCGCTTGATTTAACACACCTGCCAGTTCCATGCGAATGGTCACTCGTAAACTCTTGACTTCTGCTGAAAGCCTCATTGAAGGCCTTTGCAGACGTGTGAGACTGGCACCTACTCGGGCTGGGCCTCTATGAGCTGTTTGCATAATCTGAGATTGCCCTGCTTCCAGTCAAGGCGCAGCGGCCCCTTCTTCTAAAAGGGATCAGCAGAGTGATCGCTAGTAGCAGAAATAAGGCAAGCAAGGCAATCAAGGCTTGTTTTTTTTGTTTGGTCTCTTCCTTTTCACGATGCTTCAAAGTCAACGAAAGGTACATGTGCAAAACGCTCATGCATTGGCCGGGAATCGAACCCGGGCCTCCCGCGCGGCAGGCGAGAATTCTACCACTGAACCACCAATGCCTTACATGCTGCACACTGGCGGTACAGTGCTCTGGACCATTTCAGCCCAGAGCAGCTGATTTAACAGAGCACTGCAGTGACATGAGGATGGCGCCAGCTCCGGTGGGTGAATGGGAGCTGCGCTGCCCTGGCAGTCCTTCTCACTCACTTGGCCACGAACGGCCAGGTTCTATAGACAGGAAAAGTCGACAGAGGCAAGCACACTGGTAGATGAGGGTGGCCTTTGTATGGGTCGCTACTCTGAGTGCAGTTCCCTGAGCACCGTGCCTCAGGAAAGCCAGACTTCTACCGCAGGACTCAGGGGATATCTTTGCAGCCACACGAGGCTGACACCCTTTCAATCTGGGCTTCTGGGGTCTTCTGGGAATTATTTGCATAATAGAAGGTTTCCCGCCTTAAGTTGAAACTGCAGTTCCATCTTCTGCTAAAAGAGGGCAGCAGAGTGCTTTCTTTGCGCAGAAAACAGACAAGCAATGCAATCATCTTATCTACCGTTTCCATTTTTCTTTTCCCATGCCTTTTAAAATATCAAGAGACACGTCTACAAAAGTGCCATGCATTGGCCGGGAATCGAACCCGGGCCTCCCGCTTGGGAAGCGAGAATTCTACCACTGAACTACCAATGCCTGACAAGCAGCATTACTGCGGTAGAGCGCTTGATTTAACACACCTGCCAGTTCCATGCGAATGGTCACTCGTAAACTCTTGACTTCTGCTGAAAGCCTCATTGAAGGCCTTTGCAGACGTGTGAGACTGGCACCTACTCGGGCTGGGCCTCTATGAGCTGTTTGCATAATCTGAGATTGCCCTGCTTCCAGTCAAGGCGCAGCGGCCCCTTCTTCTAAAAGGGATCAGCAGAGTGATCGCTAGTAGCAGAAATAAGGCAAGCAAGGCAATCAAGGCTTGTTTTTTTTGTTTGGTCTCTTCCTTTTCACGATGCTTCAAAGTCAACGAAAGGTACATGTGCAAAACGCTCATGCATTGGCCGGGAATCGAACCCGGGCCTCCCGCGTGGCAGGCGAGAATTCTACCACTGAACCACCAATGCCTTACATGCTGCACACTGGCGCTACAGTGCTCTGGACCATTTCAGCCCAGAGCAGCTGATTTAACAGAGCACTGCAGTGACATGAGGATGGCGCCAGCTCCGGTGGGTGAATGGGAGCTGCGCTGCCCTGGCAGTCCTTCTCACTCACTTGGCCACGAACGGCCAGGTTCTATAGACAGGAAAAGTCGACAGAGGCAAGCACACTGGTAGATGAGGGTGGCCTTTGTATGGGTCGCTACTCTGAGTGCAGTTCCCTGAGCACCGTGCCTCAGGAAAGCCAGACTTCTACCGCAGGACTCAGGGGATATCTTTGCAGCCACACGAGGCTGACACCCTTTCAATCTGGGCTTCTGGGGTCTTCTGGGAATTATTTGCATAATAGAAGGTTTCCCGCCTTAAGTTGAAACTGCAGTTCCATCTTCTGCTAAAAGAGGGCAGCAGAGTGCTTTCTTTGCGCAGAAAACAGACAAGCAATGCAATCATCTTATCTACCGTTTCCATTTTTCTTTTCCCATGCCTTTTAAAATATCAAGAGACACGTCTACAAAAGTGCCATGCATTGGCCGGGAATCAAACCCGGGCCTCCCGCGTGGCAGGCGAGAATTCTACCACTGAACCACCAATGCCTTACATGCTGCACACTGGCGCTACAGTGCTCTGGACCATTGCAGGCCAGAGCAGCTGATTTAACAGAGCACTGCAGTGACATGAGGATGGCGCCAGCTCCGGTGGGTGAATGGGAGCTGCGCTGCCCTGGCAGTCCTTCTCACTCACTTGGCCACGAACGGCCAGGTTCTATAGACAGGAAAAGTGGACAGAGGCAAGCACACTGGTAGATGAGGGTGGCCTTTGTATGGGTCGCTACTCTGAGTGCAGTTCCCTGAGCACCGTGCCTCAGGAAAGCCAGACTTCTACCGCAGGACTCAGGGGATATCTTTGCAGCCACACAAGGCTGACACCCTTTCAATCTGGGCTTCTGGGGTCTTCTGGGAATTATTTGCATAATAGGTTTCCCGCCTTAAATTGAAACTGCCGTTCCATCTTCTGCTAAAAGAGGGCAGCAGAGTGCTTTCTTTGCGCAGAAAACAGACAAGCAATGCAATCATCTTATCTACCGTTTCCATTTTTCTTTTCCCATGCCTTTTAAAATATCAAGAGACACGTCTACAAAAGTGCCATGCATTGGCCGGGAATCGAACCAGGGCCTCCCACTTGGGAAGCGAGAATTCTACCACTGAGCTACCAATGCCTGACAAGCAGCATTACTGCGGTAGAGCACTTGATTTAACACAACTGCCAGTTCCATGCGAATGGTCACTCGTAAACTCTTGACTTCTGCTGAAAGCCTCATTGAAGGCCTTTGCAGACGTGTGAGACTGGCACCTACTCGGGCTGGGCCTCTATGAGCTGTTTGCATAATCTGAGATTGCCCTGCTTCCAGTCAAGGCGCAGCGGCCCCTTCTACTAAAAGGGATCAGCAGAGTGATCGCTAGTAGCAGAAATAAGGCAAGCAAGGCAATCAAGGCTTGTTTTTTTGTTCGGTCTCTTCCTTTTCACGATGCTTCAAAGTCAACGAAAGGTACATGTGCAAAACGCTCATGCATTGGCCGGGAATCGAACCCGGGCCTGCCGCGTGGCAGGCGAGAATTCTACCACTGAACCACCAATGCCTTACATGCTGCACACTGGCGCTACAGTGCTCTGGACCATTGCAGCCCAGAGCAGCTGATTTAACAGAGCACTGCAGTGACATGAGGATGGCGCCAGCTCCGGTGGGTGAATGGGAGCTGCGCTGCCCTGGCAGTCCTTCTCACTCACTTGGCCACGAACGGCCACGAACGGCCAGGTTCTATAGACAGGAAAAGTGGACAGAGGCAAGCACACTGGTAGATGAGGGTGGCCTTTGTATGGGTCGCTACTCTGAGTGCAGTTCCCTGAGCACCGTGCCTCAGGAAAGCCAGACTTCTACCGCAGGACTCAGGGGATATCTTTGCAGCCACACGAGGCTGACACCCTTTCAATCTGGGCTTCTGGGGTCTTCTGGGAATTATTTGCATAATAGAAGGTTTCCCGCCTTAAGTTGAAACTGCAGTTCCATCTTCTGCTAAAAGAGGGCAGCAGAGTGCTTTCTTTGCGCAGAAAACAGACAAGCAATGCAATCATCTTATCTACCGTTTCCATTTTTCTTTTCCCATGCCTTTTAAAATATCAAGAGACACGTCTACAAAAGTGCCATGCATTGGCCGGGAATCGAACCCGGGCCTCCCGCTTGGGAAGCGAGAATTCTACCACTGAACTACCAAAGCTTGACAAGCAGCACTACTGCCGTAGAGCGCTTGATTTAACACACATGCCAGTTCCATGCGAATGGTCACTCGTAAACTCTTGACTTCTGCTGAAAGCCTCATTGAAGGCCTTTGCAGACGTGTGAGACTGGCACCTACTCGGGCTGGGCCTCTATGAGCTGTTTGCATAATCTGAGATTGCCCTGCTTCCAGTCAAGGCGCAGCGGCCCCTTCTACTAAAAGGGATCAGCAGAGTGATCGCTAGTAGCAGAAATAAGGCAAGCAAGGCAATCAAGGCTTGTTTTTTTGTTTGGTCTCTTCCTTTTCACGATGCTTCAAAGTCAATGAAAGGTACATGTGCAAAACGCTCATGCATTGGCCGGGAATCGAACCCGGGCCTCCCGCGTGGCAGGCGAGAATTCTACCACTGAACCACCAATGCCTTACATGCTGCACACTGGCGCTACAGTGCTCTGGACCATTACAGCCCAGAGCAGCTGATTTAACAGAGCACTGCAGTGACATGAGGATGGCGCCAGCTCCGGTGGGTGAATGGGAGCTGCGCTGCCCTGGCAGTCCTTCTCACTCACTTGGCCACGAACGGCCAGGTTCTATAGACAGGAAAAGTGGACAGAGGCAAGCACACTGGTAGATGAGGGTGGACTTTGTATGGGTCGCTACTCTGAGTGCAGTTCCCTGAGCACCGTGCCTCAGGAAAGCCAGACTTCTACTGCAGGACTCAGGGGATATCTTTGCAGCCACACGAGGCTGACACCCTTTCAATCTGGGCTTCTGGGGTCTTCTGGGAATTATTTGCATAATAGAAGGTTTCCCGCCTTAAGTTGAAACTGCAGTTCCATCTTCTGCTAAAAGAGGGCAGCAGAGTGCTTTCTTTGCGCAGAAAACAGACAAGCAATGCAATCATCTTATCTACCGTTTCCATTTTTCTTTTCCCATGCCTTTTAAAATATCAAGAGACACGTCTACAAAAGTGCCATGCATTGGCCGGGAATCGAACCCGGGCCTCCCGCTTGGGAAGCGAGAATTCTACCACTGAACTACCAATGCCTGACAAGCAGCATTACTGCGGTAGAGCGCTTGATTTAACACACCTGCCAGTTCCATGCGAATGGTCACTCGTAAACTCTTGACTTCTGCTGAAAGCCTCATTGAAGGCCTTTGCAGACGTGTGAGACTGGCACCTACTCGGGCTGGGCCTCTATGAGCTGTTTGCATAATCTGAGATTGCCCTGCTTCCAGTCAAGGCGCAGCGGCCCCTTCTACTAAAAGGGAACAGCAGAGTGATCGCTAGTAGCAGAAATAAGGCAAGCAAGGCAATCAAGGCTTGTTTTTTTGTTCGGTCTCTTCCTTTTCACGATGCTTCAAAGTCAACGAAAGGTACATGTGCAAAACACTCATGCATTGGCCGGGAATCGAACCCGGGCCTCCCGCGTGGCAGGCGAGAATTCTACCACTGAACCACCAATACCTTACATGCTGCACACTGGCGCTACAGTGCTCTGGACCATTGCAGGCCAGAGCAGCTGATTTAACAGAGCACTGCAGTGACATGAGGATGGCGCCAGCTCCGGTGGGTGAATGGGAGCTGCGCTGCCCTGGCAGTCCTTCTCACTCACTTGGCCACGAACGGCCACGAACGGCCAGGTTCTATAGACAGGAAAAGTGGACAGAGGCAAGCACACTGGTAGATGAGGGTGGCCTTTGTATGGGTCGCTACTCTGAGTGCAGTTCCCTGAGCACCGTGCCTCAGGAAAGCCAGACTTCTACTGCAGGACTCAGGGGATATCTTTGCAGCCACACGAGGCTGACACCCTTTCAATCTGGGCTTCTGGGGTCTTCTGGGAATTATGTGCATAATAGGTTTCCCGCCTTAAGTTGAAACTGCAGTTCCATCTTCTGCTAAAAGAGGGCAGCAGAGTGCTTTCTTTGCGCAGAAAACAGACAAGCAATGCAATCATCTTATCTACCGTTTCCATTTTTCTTTTCCCATGCCTTTTAAAATATCAAGAGACACGTCTACAAAAGTGCCATGCATTGGCCGGGAATCAAACCCGGGCCTCCCGCGTGGCAGGCGAGAATTCTACCACTGAACCACCAATGCCTTACATGCTGCACACTGGCGCTACAGTGCTCTGGACCATTGCAGGCCAGAGCAGCTGATTTAACAGAGCACTGCAGTGACATGAGGATGGCGCCAGCTCCGGTGGGTGAATGGGAGCTGCGCTGCCCTGGCAGTCCTTCTCACTCACTTGGCCACGAACGGCCAGGTTCTATAGACAGGAAAAGTGGACAGAGGCAAGCACACTGGTAGATGAGGGTGGCCTTTGTATGGGTCGCTACTCTGAGTGCAGTTCCCTGAGCACCGTGCCTCAGGAAAGCCAGACTTCTACCGCAGGACTCAGGGGATATCTTTGCAGCCACACAAGGCTGACACCCTTTCAATCTGGGCTTCTGGGGTCTTCTGGGAATTATTTGCATAATAGGTTTCCCGCCTTAAGTTGAAACTGCCGTTCCATCTTCTGCTAAAAGAGGGCAGCAGAGTGCTTTCTTTGCGCAGAAAACAGACAAACAATGCAATCATCTTATCTACTGTTTCCATTTTTCTTTTCCCATGCCTTTTAAAATATCAAGAGACACGTCTACAAAAGTGCCATGCATTGGCCGGGAATCAAACCCGGGCCTCCCGCGTGGCAGGCGAGAATTCTACCACTGAACCACCAATGCCTTACATGCTGCACACTGGCGCTACAGTGCTCTGGACCATTGCAGCCCAGAGCAGCTGATTTAACAGAGCACTGCAGTGACATGAGGATGGCGCCAGCTCCGGTGGGTGAATGGGAGCTGCGCTGCCCTGGCAGTCCTTCTCACTCACTTGGCCACGAACGGCCAGGTTCTATAGACAGGAAAAGTGGACAGAGGCAAGCACACTGGTAGATGAGGGTGGCCTTTGTATGGGTCGCTACTCTGAGTGCAGTTCCCTGAGCACCGTGCCTCAGGAAAGCCAGACTTCTACCGCAGGACTCAGGGGATATCTTTGCAGCCACACGAGGCTGACACCCTTTCAATCTGGGCTTCTGGGGTCTTCTGGGAATTATTTGCATAATAGAAGGTTTCCCGCCTTAAGTTGAAACTGCAGTTCCATCTTCTGCTAAAAGAGGGCAGCAGAGTGCTTTCTTTGCGCAGAAAACAGACAAGCAATGCAATCATCTTATCTACCGTTTCCATTTTTCTTTTCCCATGCCTTTTAAAATATCAAGAGACACGTCTACAAAAGTGCCATGCATTGGCCGGGAATCGAACCCGGGCCTCCCGCTTGGGAAGCGAGAATTCTACCACTGAACTACCAAAGCTTGACAAGCAGCATTACTGCCGTAGAGCACTTGATTTAACACACATGCCAGTTCCATGCGAATGGTCACTCGTAAACTCTTGACTTCTGCTGAAAGCCTCATTGAAGGCCTTTGCAGACGTGTGAGACTGGCACCTACTCGGGCTGGGCCTCTATGAGCTGTTTGCATAATCTGAGATTGCCCTGCTTCCAGTCAAGGCGCAGCGGCCCCTTCTACTAAAAGGGATCAGCAGAGTGATCGCTAGTAGCAGAAATAAGGCAAGCAAGGCAATCAAGGCTTGTTTTTTTGTTTGGTCTCTTCCTTTTCACGATGCTTCAAAGTCAATGAAAGGTACATGTGCAAAACGCTCATGCATTGGCCGGGAATCGAACCCGGGCCTCCCGCGTGGCAGGCGAGAATTCTACCACTGAACCACCAATGCCTTACATGCTGCACACTGGCGCTACAGTGCTCTGGACCATTACAGCCCAGAGCAGCTGATTTAACAGAGCACTGCAGTGACATGAGGATGGCGCCAGCTCCGGTGGGTGAATGGGAGCTGCGCTGCCCTGGCAGTCCTTCTCACTCACTTGGCCACGAACGGCCAGGTTCTATAGACAGGAAAAGTGGACAGAGGCAAGCACACTGGTAGATGAGGGTGGACTTTGTATGGGTCGCTACTCTGAGTGCAGTTCCCTGAGCACCGTGCCTCAGGAAAGCCAGACTTCTACTGCAGGACTCAGGGGATATCTTTGCAGCCACACGAGGCTGACACCCTTTCAATCTGGGCTTCTGGGGTCTTCTGGGAATTATTTGCATAATAGAAGGTTTCCCGCCTTAAGTTGAAACTGCAGTTCCATCTTCTGCTAAAAGAGGGCAGCAGAGTGCTTTCTTTGCGCAGAAAACAGACAAGCAATGCAATCATCTTATCTACCGTTTCCATTTTTCTTTTCCCATGCCTTTTAAAATATCAAGAGACACGTCTACAAAAGTGCCATGCATTGGCCGGGAATCGAACCCGGGCCTCCCGCTTGGGAAGCGAGAATTCTACCACTGAACTACCAATGCCTGACAAGCAGCATTACTGCGGTAGAGCGCTTGATTTAACACACCTGCCAGTTCCATGCGAATGGTCACTCGTAAACTCTTGACTTCTGCTGAAAGCCTCATTGAAGGCCTTTGCAGACGTGTGAGACTGGCACCTACTCGGGCTGGGCCTCTATGAGCTGTTTGCATAATCTGAGATTGCCCTGCTTCCAGTCAAGGCGCAGCGGCCCCTTCTTCTAAAAGGGATCAGCAGAGTGATCGCTAGTAGCAGAAATAAGGCAAGCAAGGCAATCAAGGCTTGTTTTTTTTGTTTGGTCTCTTCCTTTTCACGATGCTTCAAAGTCAACGAAAGGTACATGTGCAAAACGCTCATGCATTGGCCGGGAATCGAACCCGGGCCTCCCGCGCGGCAGGCGAGAATTCTACCACTGAACCACCAATGCCTTACATGCTGCACACTGGCGGTACAGTGCTCTGGACCATTTCAGCCCAGAGCAGCTGATTTAACAGAGCACTGCAGTGACATGAGGATGGCGCCAGCTCCGGTGGGTGAATGGGAGCTGCGCTGCCCTGGCAGTCCTTCTCACTCACTTGGCCACGAACGGCCAGGTTCTATAGACAGGAAAAGTCGACAGAGGCAAGCACACTGGTAGATGAGGGTGGCCTTTGTATGGGTCGCTACTCTGAGTGCAGTTCCCTGAGCACCGTGCCTCAGGAAAGCCAGACTTCTACCGCAGGACTCAGGGGATATCTTTGCAGCCACACGAGGCTGACACCCTTTCAATCTGGGCTTCTGGGGTCTTCTGGGAATTATTTGCATAATAGAAGGTTTCCCGCCTTAAGTTGAAACTGCAGTTCCATCTTCTGCTAAAAGAGGGCAGCAGAGTGCTTTCTTTGCGCAGAAAACAGACAAGCAATGCAATCATCTTATCTACCGTTTCCATTTTTCTTTTCCCATGCCTTTTAAAATATCAAGAGACACGTCTACAAAAGTGCCATGCATTGGCCGGGAATCGAACCCGGGCCTCCCGCTTGGGAAGCGAGAATTCTACCACTGAACTACCAATGCCTGACAAGCAGCATTACTGCGGTAGAGCGCTTGATTTAACACACCTGCCAGTTCCATGCGAATGGTCACTCGTAAACTCTTGACTTCTGCTGAAAGCCTCATTGAAGGCCTTTGCAGACGTGTGAGACTGGCACCTACTCGGGCTGGGCCTCTATGAGCTGTTTGCATAATCTGAGATTGCCCTGCTTCCAGTCAAGGCGCAGCGGCCCCTTCTTCTAAAAGGGATCAGCAGAGTGATCGCTAGTAGCAGAAATAAGGCAAGCAAGGCAATCAAGGCTTGTTTTTTTTGTTTGGTCTCTTCCTTTTCACGATGCTTCAAAGTCAACGAAAGGTACATGTGCAAAACGCTCATGCATTGGCCGGGAATCGAACCCGGGCCTCCCGCGTGGCAGGCGAGAATTCTACCACTGAACCACCAATGCCTTACATGCTGCACACTGGCGCTACAGTGCTCTGGACCATTTCAGCCCAGAGCAGCTGATTTAACAGAGCACTGCAGTGACATGAGGATGGCGCCAGCTCCGGTGGGTGAATGGGAGCTGCGCTGCCCTGGCAGTCCTTCTCACTCACTTGGCCACGAACGGCCAGGTTCTATAGACAGGAAAAGTCGACAGAGGCAAGCACACTGGTAGATGAGGGTGGCCTTTGTATGGGTCGCTACTCTGAGTGCAGTTCCCTGAGCACCGTGCCTCAGGAAAGCCAGACTTCTACCGCAGGACTCAGGGGATATCTTTGCAGCCACACGAGGCTGACACCCTTTCAATCTGGGCTTCTGGGGTCTTCTGGGAATTATTTGCATAATAGAAGGTTTCCCGCCTTAAGTTGAAACTGCAGTTCCATCTTCTGCTAAAAGAGGGCAGCAGAGTGCTTTCTTTGCGCAGAAAACAGACAAGCAATGCAATCATCTTATCTACCGTTTCCATTTTTCTTTTCCCATGCCTTTTAAAATATCAAGAGACACGTCTACAAAAGTGCCATGCATTGGCCGGGAATCAAACCCGGGCCTCCCGCGTGGCAGGCGAGAATTCTACCACTGAACCACCAATGCCTTACATGCTGCACACTGGCGCTACAGTGCTCTGGACCATTGCAGGCCAGAGCAGCTGATTTAACAGAGCACTGCAGTGACATGAGGATGGCGCCAGCTCCGGTGGGTGAATGGGAGCTGCGCTGCCCTGGCAGTCCTTCTCACTCACTTGGCCACGAACGGCCAGGTTCTATAGACAGGAAAAGTGGACAGAGGCAAGCACACTGGTAGATGAGGGTGGCCTTTGTATGGGTCGCTACTCTGAGTGCAGTTCCCTGAGCACCGTGCCTCAGGAAAGCCAGACTTCTACCGCAGGACTCAGGGGATATCTTTGCAGCCACACGAGGCTGACACCCTTTCAATCTGGGCTTCTGGGGTCTTCTGGGAATTATTTGCATAATAGGTTTCCCGCCTTAAGTTGAAACTGCCGTTCCATCTTCTGCTAAAAGAGGGCAGCAGAGTGCTTTCTTTGCGCAGAAAACAGACAAGCAATGCAATCATCTTATCTACCGTTTCCATTTTTCTTTTCCCATGCCTTTTAAAATATCAAGAGACACGTCTACAAAAGTGCCATGCATTGGCCGGGAATCGAACCAGGGCCTCCCACTTGGGAAGCAAGAATTCTACCACTGAGCTACCAATGCCTGACAAGCAGCATTACTGCGGTAGAGCACTTGATTTAACACACCTGCCAGTTCCATGCGAATGGTCACTCGTAAACTCTTGACTTCTGCTGAAAGCCTCATTGAAGGCCTTTGCAGACGTGTGAGACTGGCACCTACTCGGGCTGGGCCTCTATGAGCTGTTTGCATAATCTGAGATTGCCCTGCTTCCAGTCAAGGCGCAGCGGCCCCTTCTACTAAAAGGGATCAGCAGAGTGATCGCTAGTAGCAGAAATAAGGCAAGCAAGGCAATCAAGGCTTGTTTTTTTGTTCGGTCTCTTCCTTTTCACGATGCTTCAAAGTCAACGAAAGGTACATGTGCAAAACGCTCATGCATTGGCCGGGAATCGAACCCGGGCCTCCCGCGTGGCAGGCGAGAATTCTACCACTGAACCACCAATGCCTTACATGCTGCACACTGGCGCTACAGTGCTCTGGACCATTGCAGCCCAGAGCAGCTGATTTAACAGAGCACTGCAGTGACATGAGGATGGCGCCAGCTCCGGTGGGTGAATGGGAGCTGCGCTGCCCTGGCAGTCCTTCTCACTCACTTGGCCACGAACGGCCAGGTTCTATAGACAGGAAAAGTCGACAGAGGCAAGCACACTGGTAGATGAGGGTGGCCTTTGTATGGGTCGCTACTCTGAGTGCAGTTCCCTGAGCACCGTGCCTCAGGAAAGCCAGACTTCTACCGCAGGACTCAGGGGATATCTTTGCAGCCACACGAGGCTGACACCCTTTCAATCTGGGCTTCTGGGGTCTTCTGGGAATTATTTGCATAATAGAAGGTTTCCCGCCTTAAGTTGAAACTGCAGTTCCATCTTCTGCTAAAAGAGGGCAGCAGAGTGCTTTCTTTGCGCAGAAAACAGACAAGCAATGCAATCATCTTATCTACCGTTTCCATTTTTCTTTTCCCATGCCTTTTAAAATATCAAGAGACACGTCTACAAAAGTGCCATGCATTGGCCGGGAATCGAACCCGGGCCTCCCGCTTGGGAAGCGAGAATTCTACCACTGAACTACCAATGCCTGACAAGCAGCATTACTGCGGTAGAGCGCTTGATTTAACACACCTGCCAGTTCCATGCGAATGGTCACTCGTAAACTCTTGACTTCTGCTGAAAGCCTCATTGAAGGCCTTTGCAGACGTGTGAGACTGGCACCTACTCGGGCTGGGCCTCTATGAGCTGTTTGCATAATCTGAGATTGCCCTGCTTCCAGTCAAGGCGCAGCGGCCCCTTCTTCTAAAAGGGATCAGCAGAGTGATCGCTAGTAGCAGAAATAAGGCAAGCAAGGCAATCAAGGCTTGTTTTTTTTGTTTGGTCTCTTCCTTTTCACGATGCTTCAAAGTCAACGAAAGGTACATGTGCAAAACGCTCATGCATTGGCCGGGAATCGAACCCGGGCCTCCCGCGTGGCAGGCGAGAATTCTACCACTGAACCACCAATGCCTTACATGCTGCACACTGGCGCTACAGTGCTCTGGACCATTTCAGCCCAGAGCAGCTGATTTAACAGAGCACTGCAGTGACATGAGGATGGCGCCAGCTCCGGTGGGTGAATGGGAGCTGCGCTGCCCTGGCAGTCCTTCTCACTCACTTGGCCACGAACGGCCAGGTTCTATAGACAGGAAAAGTCGACAGAGGCAAGCACACTGGTAGATGAGGGTGGCCTTTGTATGGGTCGCTACTCTGAGTGCAGTTCCCTGAGCACCGTGCCTCAGGAAAGCCAGACTTCTACCGCAGGACTCAGGGGATATCTTTGCAGCCACACGAGGCTGACACCCTTTCAATCTGGGCTTCTGGGGTCTTCTGGGAATTATTTGCATAATAGAAGGTTTCCCGCCTTAAGTTGAAACTGCAGTTCCATCTTCTGCTAAAAGAGGGCAGCAGAGTGCTTTCTTTGCGCAGAAAACAGACAAGCAATGCAATCATCTTATCTACCGTTTCCATTTTTCTTTTCCCATGCCTTTTAAAATATCAAGAGACACGTCTACAAAAGTGCCATGCATTGGCCGGGAATCAAACCCGGGCCTCCCGCGTGGCAGGCGAGAATTCTACCACTGAACCACCAATGCCTTACATGCTGCACACTGGCGCTACAGTGCTCTGGACCATTGCAGGCCAGAGCAGCTGATTTAACAGAGCACTGCAGTGACATGAGGATGGCGCCAGCTCCGGTGGGTGAATGGGAGCTGCGCTGCCCTGGCAGTCCTTCTCACTCACTTGGCCACGAACGGCCAGGTTCTATAGACAGGAAAAGTGGACAGAGGCAAGCACACTGGTAGATGAGGGTGGCCTTTGTATGGGTCGCTACTCTGAGTGCAGTTCCCTGAGCACCGTGCCTCAGGAAAGCCAGACTTCTACCGCAGGACTCAGGGGATATCTTTGCAGCCACACAAGGCTGACACCCTTTCAATCTGGGCTTCTGGGGTCTTCTGGGAATTATTTGCATAATAGGTTTCCCGCCTTAAGTTGAAACTGCCGTTCCATCTTCTGCTAAAAGAGGGCAGCAGAGTGCTTTCTTTGCGCAGAAAACAGACAAGCAATGCAATCATCTTATCTACCGTTTCCATTTTTCTTTTCCCATGCCTTTTAAAATATCAAGAGACACGTCTACAAAAGTGCCATGCATTGGCCGGGAATCGAACCAGGGCCTCCCACTTGGGAAGCAAGAATTCTACCACTGAGCTACCAATGCCTGACAAGCAGCATTACTGCGGTAGAGCACTTGATTTAACACACCTGCCAGTTCCATGCGAATGGTCACTCGTAAACTCTTGACTTCTGCTGAAAGCCTCATTGAAGGCCTTTGCAGACGTGTGAGACTGGCACCTACTCGGGCTGGGCCTCTATGAGCTGTTTGCATAATCTGAGATTGCCCTGCTTCCAGTCAAGGCGCAGCGGCCCCTTCTACTAAAAGGGATCAGCAGAGTGATCGCTAGTAGCAGAAATAAGGCAAGCAAGGCAATCAAGGCTTGTTTTTTTGTTCGGTCTCTTCCTTTTCACGATGCTTCAAAGTCAACGAAAGGTACATGTGCAAAACGCTCATGCATTGGCCGGGAATCGAACCCGGGCCTCCCGCGTGGCAGGCGAGAATTCTACCACTGAACCACCAATGCCTTACATGCTGCACACTGGCGCTACAGTGCTCTGGACCATTGCAGCCCAGAGCAGCTGATTTAACAGAGCACTGCAGTGACATGAGGATGGCGCCAGCTCCGGTGGGTGAATGGGAGCTGCGCTGCCCTGGCAGTCCTTCTCACTCACTTGGCCACGAACGGCCAGGTTCTATAGACAGGAAAAGTGGACAGAGGCAAGCACACTGGTAGATGAGGGTGGCCTTTGTATGGGTCGCTACTCTGAGTGCAGTTCCCTGAGCACCGTGCCTCAGGAAAGCCAGACTTCTACCGCAGGACTCAGGGGATATCTTTGCAGCCACACGAGGCTGACACCCTTTCAATCTGGGCTTCTGGGGTCTTCTGGGAATTATTTGCATAATAGAAGGTTTCCCGCCTTAAGTTGAAACTGCAGTTCCATCTTCTGCTAAAAGAGGGCAGCAGAGTGCTTTCTTTGCGCAGAAAACAGACAAGCAATGCAATCATCTTATCTACCGTTTCCATTTTTCTTTTCCCATGCCTTTTAAAATATCAAGAGACACGTCTACAAAAGTGCCATGCATTGGCCGGGAATCGAACCCGGGCCTCCCGCTTGGGAAGCGAGAATTCTACCACTGAACTACCAAAGCTTGACAAGCAGCATTACTGCCGTAGAGCGCTTGATTTAACACACATGCCAGTTCCATGCGAATGGTCACTCGTAAACTCTTGACTTCTGCTGAAAGCCTCATTGAAGGCCTTTGCAGACGTGTGAGACTGGCACCTACTCGGGCTGGGCCTCTATGAGCTGTTTGCATAATCTGAGATTGCCCTGCTTCCAGTCAAGGCGCAGCGGCCCCTTCTACTAAAAGGGATCAGCAGAGTGATCGCTAGTAGCAGAAATAAGGCAAGCAAGGCAATCAAGGCTTGTTTTTTTGTTTGGTCTCTTCCTTTTCACGATGCTTCAAAGTCAATGAAAGGTACATGTGCAAAACGCTCATGCATTGGCCGGGAATCGAACCCGGGCCTCCCGCGTGGCAGGCGAGAATTCTACCACTGAACCACCAATGCCTTACATGCTGCACACTGGCGCTACAGTGCTCTGGACCATTACAGCCCAGAGCAGCTGATTTAACAGAGCACTGCAGTGACATGAGGATGGCGCCAGCTCCGGTGGGTGAATGGGAGCTGCGCTGCCCTGGCAGTCCTTCTCACTCACTTGGCCACGAACGGCCAGGTTCTATAGACAGGAAAAGTGGACAGAGGCAAGCACACTGGTAGATGAGGGTGGACTTTGTATGGGTCGCTACTCTGAGTGCAGTTCCCTGAGCACCGTGCCTCAGGAAAGCCAGACTTCTACTGCAGGACTCAGGGGATATCTTTGCAGCCACACGAGGCTGACACCCTTTCAATCTGGGCTTCTGGGGTCTTCTGGGAATTATTTGCATAATAGAAGGTTTCCCGCCTTAAGTTGAAACTGCAGTTCCATCTTCTGCTAAAAGAGGGCAGCAGAGTGCTTTCTTTGCGCAGAAAACAGACAAGCAATGCAATCATCTTATCTACCGTTTCCATTTTTCTTTTCCCATGCCTTTTAAAATATCAAGAGACACGTCTACAAAAGTGCCATGCATTGGCCGGGAATCGAACCCGGGCCTCCCGCTTGGGAAGCGAGAATTCTACCACTGAACTACCAATGCCTGACAAGCAGCATTACTGCGGTAGAGCGCTTGATTTAACACACCTGCCAGTTCCATGCGAATGGTCACTCGTAAACTCTTGACTTCTGCTGAAAGCCTCATTGAAGGCCTTTGCAGACGTGTGAGACTGGCACCTACTCGGGCTGGGCCTCTATGAGCTGTTTGCATAATCTGAGATTGCCCTGCTTCCAGTCAAGGCGCAGCGGCCCCTTCTTCTAAAAGGGATCAGCAGAGTGATCGCTAGTAGCAGAAATAAGGCAAGCAAGGCAATCAAGGCTTGTTTTTTTTGTTTGGTCTCTTCCTTTTCACGATGCTTCAAAGTCAACGAAAGGTACATGTGCAAAACGCTCATGCATTGGCCGGGAATCGAACCCGGGCCTCCCGCGCGGCAGGCGAGAATTCTACCACTGAACCACCAATGCCTTACATGCTGCACACTGGCGGTACAGTGCTCTGGACCATTTCAGCCCAGAGCAGCTGATTTAACAGAGCACTGCAGTGACATGAGGATGGCGCCAGCTCCGGTGGGTGAATGGGAGCTGCGCTGCCCTGGCAGTCCTTCTCACTCACTTGGCCACGAACGGCCAGGTTCTATAGACAGGAAAAGTCGACAGAGGCAAGCACACTGGTAGATGAGGGTGGCCTTTGTATGGGTCGCTACTCTGAGTGCAGTTCCCTGAGCAC
The DNA here is from genome assembly GCF_040938575.1 of Ambystoma mexicanum. Taxonomy (NCBI): domain Eukaryota; kingdom Metazoa; phylum Chordata; class Amphibia; order Caudata; family Ambystomatidae; genus Ambystoma; species Ambystoma mexicanum. The sequence continues at coordinate 232,725,007 of NC_090921.1, forward strand.
CGTGCCTCAGGAAAGCCAGACTTCTACCGCAGGACTCAGGGGATATCTTTGCAGCCACACGAGGCTGACACCCTTTCAATCTGGGCTTCTGGGGTCTTCTGGGAATTATTTGCATAATAGAAGGTTTCCCGCCTTAAGTTGAAACTGCAGTTCCATCTTCTGCTAAAAGAGGGCAGCAGAGTGCTTTCTTTGCGCAGAAAACAGACAAGCAATGCAATCATCTTATCTACCGTTTCCATTTTTCTTTTCCCATGCCTTTTAAAATATCAAGAGACACGTCTACAAAAGTGCCATGCATTGGCCGGGAATCGAACCCGGGCCTCCCGCTTGGGAAGCGAGAATTCTACCACTGAACTACCAATGCCTGACAAGCAGCATTACTGCGGTAGAGCGCTTGATTTAACACACCTGCCAGTTCCATGCGAATGGTCACTCGTAAACTCTTGACTTCTGCTGAAAGCCTCATTGAAGGCCTTTGCAGACGTGTGAGACTGGCACCTACTCGGGCTGGGCCTCTATGAGCTGTTTGCATAATCTGAGATTGCCCTGCTTCCAGTCAAGGCGCAGCGGCCCCTTCTTCTAAAAGGGATCAGCAGAGTGATCGCTAGTAGCAGAAATAAGGCAAGCAAGGCAATCAAGGCTTGTTTTTTTTGTTTGGTCTCTTCCTTTTCACGATGCTTCAAAGTCAACGAAAGGTACATGTGCAAAACGCTCATGCATTGGCCGGGAATCGAACCCGGGCCTCCCGCGTGGCAGGCGAGAATTCTACCACTGAACCACCAATGCCTTACATGCTGCACACTGGCGCTACAGTGCTCTGGACCATTTCAGCCCAGAGCAGCTGATTTAACAGAGCACTGCAGTGACATGAGGATGGCGCCAGCTCCGGTGGGTGAATGGGAGCTGCGCTGCCCTGGCAGTCCTTCTCACTCACTTGGCCACGAACGGCCAGGTTCTATAGACAGGAAAAGTCGACAGAGGCAAGCACACTGGTAGATGAGGGTGGCCTTTGTATGGGTCGCTACTCTGAGTGCAGTTCCCTGAGCACCGTGCCTCAGGAAGGCCAGACTTCTACCGCAGGACTCAGGGGATATCTTTGCAGCCACACGAGGCTGACACCCTTTCAATCTGGGCTTCTGGGGTCTTCTGGGAATTATTTGCATAATAGAAGGTTTCCCGCCTTAAGTTGAAACTGCAGTTCCATCTTCTGCTAAAAGAGGGCAGCAGAGTGCTTTCTTTGCGCAGAAAACAGACAAGCAATGCAATCATCTTATCTACCGTTTCCATTTTTCTTTTCCCATGCCTTTTAAAATATCAAGAGACACGTCTACAAAAGTGCCATGCATTGGCCGGGAATCAAACCCGGGCCTCCCGCGTGGCAGGCGAGAATTCTACCACTGAACCACCAATGCCTTACATGCTGCACACTGGCGCTACAGTGCTCTGGACCATTGCAGGCCAGAGCAGCTGATTTAACAGAGCACTGCAGTGACATGAGGATGGCGCCAGCTCCGGTGGGTGAATGGGAGCTGCGCTGCCCTGGCAGTCCTTCTCACTCACTTGGCCACGAACGGCCAGGTTCTATAGACAGGAAAAGTGGACAGAGGCAAGCACACTGGTAGATGAGGGTGGCCTTTGTATGGGTCGCTACTCTGAGTGCAGTTCCCTGAGCACCGTGCCTCAGGAAAGCCAGACTTCTACCGCAGGACTCAGGGGATATCTTTGCAGCCACACAAGGCTGACACCCTTTCAATCTGGGCTTCTGGGGTCTTCTGGGAATTATTTGCATAATAGGTTTCCCGCCTTAAATTGAAACTGCCGTTCCATCTTCTGCTAAAAGAGGGCAGCAGAGTGCTTTCTTTGCGCAGAAAACAGACAAGCAATGCAATCATCTTATCTACCGTTTCCATTTTTCTTTTCCCATGCCTTTTAAAATATCAAGAGACACGTCTACAAAAGTGCCATGCATTGGCCGGGAATCGAACCAGGGCCTCCCACTTGGGAAGCGAGAATTCTACCACTGAGCTACCAATGCCTGACAAGCAGCATTACTGCGGTAGAGCACTTGATTTAACACACCTGCCAGTTCCATGCGAATGGTCACTCGTAAACTCTTGACTTCTGCTGAAAGCCTCATTGAAGGCCTTTGCAGACGTGTGAGACTGGCACCTACTCGGGCTGGGCCTCTATGAGCTGTTTGCATAATCTGAGATTGCCCTGCTTCCAGTCAAGGCGCAGCGGCCCCTTCTACTAAAAGGGATCAGCAGAGTGATCGCTAGTAGCAGAAATAAGGCAAGCAAGGCAATCAAGGCTTGTTTTTTTGTTTGGTCTCTTCCTTTTCACGATGCTTCAAAGTCAATGAAAGGTACATGTGCAAAACGCTCATGCATTGGCCGGGAATCGAACCCGGGCCTCCCGCGTGGCAGGCGAGAATTCTACCACTGAACCACCAATGCCTTACATGCTGCACACTGGCGCTACAGTGCTCTGGACCATTACAGCCCAGAGCAGCTGATTTAACAGAGCACTGCAGTGACATGAGGATGGCGCCAGCTCCGGTGGGTGAATGGGAGCTGCGCTGCCCTGGCAGTCCTTCTCACTCACTTGGCCACGAACGGCCAGGTTCTATAGACAGGAAAAGTGGACAGAGGCAAGCACACTGGTAGATGAGGGTGGACTTTGTATGGGTCGCTACTCTGAGTGCAGTTCCCTGAGCACCGTGCCTCAGGAAAGCCAGACTTCTACTGCAGGACTCAGGGGATATCTTTGCAGCCACACGAGGCTGACACCCTTTCAATCTGGGCTTCTGGGGTCTTCTGGGAATTATTTGCATAATAGAAGGTTTCCCGCCTTAAGTTGAAACTGCAGTTCCATCTTCTGCTAAAAGAGGGCAGCAGAGTGCTTTCTTTGCGCAGAAAACAGACAAGCAATGCAATCATCTTATCTACCGTTTCCATTTTTCTTTTCCCATGCCTTTTAAAATATCAAGAGACACGTCTACAAAAGTGCCATGCATTGGCCGGGAATCGAACCCGGGCCTCCCGCTTGGGAAGCGAGAATTCTACCACTGAACTACCAATGCCTGACAAGCAGCATTACTGCGGTAGAGCGCTTGATTTAACACACCTGCCAGTTCCATGCGAATGGTCACTCGTAAACTCTTGACTTCTGCTGAAAGCCTCATTGAAGGCCTTTGCAGACGTGTGAGACTGGCACCTACTCGGGCTGGGCCTCTATGAGCTGTTTGCATAATCTGAGATTGCCCTGCTTCCAGTCAAGGCGCAGCGGCCCCTTCTTCTAAAAGGGATCAGCAGAGTGATCGCTAGTAGCAGAAATAAGGCAAGCAAGGCAATCAAGGCTTGTTTTTTTTGTTTGGTCTCTTCCTTTTCACGATGCTTCAAAGTCAACGAAAGGTACATGTGCAAAACGCTCATGCATTGGCCGGGAATCGAACCCGGGCCTCCCGCGCGGCAGGCGAGAATTCTACCACTGAACCACCAATGCCTTACATGCTGCACACTGGCGGTACAGTGCTCTGGACCATTTCAGCCCAGAGCAGCTGATTTAACAGAGCACTGCAGTGACATGAGGATGGCGCCAGCTCCGGTGGGTGAATGGGAGCTGCGCTGCCCTGGCAGTCCTTCTCACTCACTTGGCCACGAACGGCCAGGTTCTATAGACAGGAAAAGTCGACAGAGGCAAGCACACTGGTAGATGAGGGTGGCCTTTGTATGGGTCGCTACTCTGAGTGCAGTTCCCTGAGCACCGTGCCTCAGGAAAGCCAGACTTCTACCGCAGGACTCAGGGGATATCTTTGCAGCCACACGAGGCTGACACCCTTTCAATCTGGGCTTCTGGGGTCTTCTGGGAATTATTTGCATAATAGAAGGTTTCCCGCCTTAAGTTGAAACTGCAGTTCCATCTTCTGCTAAAAGAGGGCAGCAGAGTGCTTTCTTTGCGCAGAAAACAGACAAGCAATGCAATCATCTTATCTACCGTTTCCATTTTTCTTTTCCCATGCCTTTTAAAATATCAAGAGACACGTCTACAAAAGTGCCATGCATTGGCCGGGAATCGAACCCGGGCCTCCCGCTTGGGAAGCGAGAATTCTACCACTGAACTACCAATGCCTGACAAGCAGCATTACTGCGGTAGAGCGCTTGATTTAACACACCTGCCAGTTCCATGCGAATGGTCACTCGTAAACTCTTGACTTCTGCTGAAAGCCTCATTGAAGGCCTTTGCAGACGTGTGAGACTGGCACCTACTCGGGCTGGGCCTCTATGAGCTGTTTGCATAATCTGAGATTGCCCTGCTTCCAGTCAAGGCGCAGCGGCCCCTTCTTCTAAAAGGGATCAGCAGAGTGATCGCTAGTAGCAGAAATAAGGCAAGCAAGGCAATCAAGGCTTGTTTTTTTTGTTTGGTCTCTTCCTTTTCACGATGCTTCAAAGTCAACGAAAGGTACATGTGCAAAACGCTCATGCATTGGCCGGGAATCGAACCCGGGCCTCCCGCGTGGCAGGCGAGAATTCTACCACTGAACCACCAATGCCTTACATGCTGCACACTGGCGCTACAGTGCTCTGGACCATTTCAGCCCAGAGCAGCTGATTTAACAGAGCACTGCAGTGACATGAGGATGGCGCCAGCTCCGGTGGGTGAATGGGAGCTGCGCTGCCCTGGCAGTCCTTCTCACTCACTTGGCCACGAACGGCCAGGTTCTATAGACAGGAAAAGTCGACAGAGGCAAGCACACTGGTAGATGAGGGTGGCCTTTGTATGGGTCGCTACTCTGAGTGCAGTTCCCTGAGCACCGTGCCTCAGGAAAGCCAGACTTCTACCGCAGGACTCAGGGGATATCTTTGCAGCCACACGAGGCTGACACCCTTTCAATCTGGGCTTCTGGGGTCTTCTGGGAATTATTTGCATAATAGAAGGTTTCCCGCCTTAAGTTGAAACTGCAGTTCCATCTTCTGCTAAAAGAGGGCAGCAGAGTGCTTTCTTTGCGCAGAAAACAGACAAGCAATGCAATCATCTTATCTACCGTTTCCATTTTTCTTTTCCCATGCCTTTTAAAATATCAAGAGACACGTCTACAAAAGTGCCATGCATTGGCCGGGAATCAAACCCGGGCCTCCCGCGTGGCAGGCGAGAATTCTACCACTGAACCACCAATGCCTTACATGCTGCACACTGGCGCTACAGTGCTCTGGACCATTGCAGGCCAGAGCAGCTGATTTAACAGAGCACTGCAGTGACATGAGGATGGCGCCAGCTCCGGTGGGTGAATGGGAGCTGCGCTGCCCTGGCAGTCCTTCTCACTCACTTGGCCACGAACGGCCAGGTTCTATAGACAGGAAAAGTGGACAGAGGCAAGCACACTGGTAGATGAGGGTGGCCTTTGTATGGGTCGCTACTCTGAGTGCAGTTCCCTGAGCACCGTGCCTCAGGAAAGCCAGACTTCTACCGCAGGACTCAGGGGATATCTTTGCAGCCACACAAGGCTGACACCCTTTCAATCTGGGCTTCTGGGGTCTTCTGGGAATTATTTGCATAATAGGTTTCCCGCCTTAAATTGAAACTGCCGTTCCATCTTCTGCTAAAAGAGGGCAGCAGAGTGCTTTCTTTGCGCAGAAAACAGACAAGCAATGCAATCATCTTATCTACCGTTTCCATTTTTCTTTTCCCATGCCTTTTAAAATATCAAGAGACACGTCTACAAAAGTGCCATGCATTGGCCGGGAATCGAACCAGGGCCTCCCACTTGGGAAGCGAGAATTCTACCACTGAGCTACCAATGCCTGACAAGCAGCATTACTGCGGTAGAGCACTTGATTTAACACAACTGCCAGTTCCATGCGAATGGTCACTCGTAAACTCTTGACTTCTGCTGAAAGCCTCATTGAAGGCCTTTGCAGACGTGTGAGACTGGCACCTACTCGGGCTGGGCCTCTATGAGCTGTTTGCATAATCTGAGATTGCCCTGCTTCCAGTCAAGGCGCAGCGGCCCCTTCTACTAAAAGGGATCAGCAGAGTGATCGCTAGTAGCAGAAATAAGGCAAGCAAGGCAATCAAGGCTTGTTTTTTTGTTCGGTCTCTTCCTTTTCACGATGCTTCAAAGTCAACGAAAGGTACATGTGCAAAACGCTCATGCATTGGCCGGGAATCGAACCCGGGCCTGCCGCGTGGCAGGCGAGAATTCTACCACTGAACCACCAATGCCTTACATGCTGCACACTGGCGCTACAGTGCTCTGGACCATTGCAGCCCAGAGCAGCTGATTTAACAGAGCACTGCAGTGACATGAGGATGGCGCCAGCTCCGGTGGGTGAATGGGAGCTGCGCTGCCCTGGCAGTCCTTCTCACTCACTTGGCCACGAACGGCCACGAACGGCCAGGTTCTATAGACAGGAAAAGTGGACAGAGGCAAGCACACTGGTAGATGAGGGTGGCCTTTGTATGGGTCGCTACTCTGAGTGCAGTTCCCTGAGCACCGTGCCTCAGGAAAGCCAGACTTCTACCGCAGGACTCAGGGGATATCTTTGCAGCCACACGAGGCTGACACCCTTTCAATCTGGGCTTCTGGGGTCTTCTGGGAATTATTTGCATAATAGAAGGTTTCCCGCCTTAAGTTGAAACTGCAGTTCCATCTTCTGCTAAAAGAGGGCAGCAGAGTGCTTTCTTTGCGCAGAAAACAGACAAGCAATGCAATCATCTTATCTACCGTTTCCATTTTTCTTTTCCCATGCCTTTTAAAATATCAAGAGACACGTCTACAAAAGTGCCATGCATTGGCCGGGAATCGAACCCGGGCCTCCCGCTTGGGAAGCGAGAATTCTACCACTGAACTACCAAAGCTTGACAAGCAGCACTACTGCCGTAGAGCGCTTGATTTAACACACATGCCAGTTCCATGCGAATGGTCACTCGTAAACTCTTGACTTCTGCTGAAAGCCTCATTGAAGGCCTTTGCAGACGTGTGAGACTGGCACCTACTCGGGCTGGGCCTCTATGAGCTGTTTGCATAATCTGAGATTGCCCTGCTTCCAGTCAAGGCGCAGCGGCCCCTTCTACTAAAAGGGATCAGCAGAGTGATCGCTAGTAGCAGAAATAAGGCAAGCAAGGCAATCAAGGCTTGTTTTTTTGTTTGGTCTCTTCCTTTTCACGATGCTTCAAAGTCAATGAAAGGTACATGTGCAAAACGCTCATGCATTGGCCGGGAATCGAACCCGGGCCTCCCGCGTGGCAGGCGAGAATTCTACCACTGAACCACCAATGCCTTACATGCTGCACACTGGCGCTACAGTGCTCTGGACCATTACAGCCCAGAGCAGCTGATTTAACAGAGCACTGCAGTGACATGAGGATGGCGCCAGCTCCGGTGGGTGAATGGGAGCTGCGCTGCCCTGGCAGTCCTTCTCACTCACTTGGCCACGAACGGCCAGGTTCTATAGACAGGAAAAGTGGACAGAGGCAAGCACACTGGTAGATGAGGGTGGACTTTGTATGGGTCGCTACTCTGAGTGCAGTTCCCTGAGCACCGTGCCTCAGGAAAGCCAGACTTCTACTGCAGGACTCAGGGGATATCTTTGCAGCCACACGAGGCTGACACCCTTTCAATCTGGGCTTCTGGGGTCTTCTGGGAATTATTTGCATAATAGAAGGTTTCCCGCCTTAAGTTGAAACTGCAGTTCCATCTTCTGCTAAAAGAGGGCAGCAGAGTGCTTTCTTTGCGCAGAAAACAGACAAGCAATGCAATCATCTTATCTACCGTTTCCATTTTTCTTTTCCCATGCCTTTTAAAATATCAAGAGACACGTCTACAAAAGTGCCATGCATTGGCCGGGAATCGAACCCGGGCCTCCCGCTTGGGAAGCGAGAATTCTACCACTGAACTACCAATGCCTGACAAGCAGCATTACTGCGGTAGAGCGCTTGATTTAACACACCTGCCAGTTCCATGCGAATGGTCACTCGTAAACTCTTGACTTCTGCTGAAAGCCTCATTGAAGGCCTTTGCAGACGTGTGAGACTGGCACCTACTCGGGCTGGGCCTCTATGAGCTGTTTGCATAATCTGAGATTGCCCTGCTTCCAGTCAAGGCGCAGCGGCCCCTTCTACTAAAAGGGAACAGCAGAGTGATCGCTAGTAGCAGAAATAAGGCAAGCAAGGCAATCAAGGCTTGTTTTTTTGTTCGGTCTCTTCCTTTTCACGATGCTTCAAAGTCAACGAAAGGTACATGTGCAAAACACTCATGCATTGGCCGGGAATCGAACCCGGGCCTCCCGCGTGGCAGGCGAGAATTCTACCACTGAACCACCAATACCTTACATGCTGCACACTGGCGCTACAGTGCTCTGGACCATTGCAGGCCAGAGCAGCTGATTTAACAGAGCACTGCAGTGACATGAGGATGGCGCCAGCTCCGGTGGGTGAATGGGAGCTGCGCTGCCCTGGCAGTCCTTCTCACTCACTTGGCCACGAACGGCCACGAACGGCCAGGTTCTATAGACAGGAAAAGTGGACAGAGGCAAGCACACTGGTAGATGAGGGTGGCCTTTGTATGGGTCGCTACTCTGAGTGCAGTTCCCTGAGCACCGTGCCTCAGGAAAGCCAGACTTCTACTGCAGGACTCAGGGGATATCTTTGCAGCCACACGAGGCTGACACCCTTTCAATCTGGGCTTCTGGGGTCTTCTGGGAATTATGTGCATAATAGGTTTCCCGCCTTAAGTTGAAACTGCAGTTCCATCTTCTGCTAAAAGAGGGCAGCAGAGTGCTTTCTTTGCGCAGAAAACAGACAAGCAATGCAATCATCTTATCTACCGTTTCCATTTTTCTTTTCCCATGCCTTTTAAAATATCAAGAGACACGTCTACAAAAGTGCCATGCATTGGCCGGGAATCAAACCCGGGCCTCCCGCGTGGCAGGCGAGAATTCTACCACTGAACCACCAATGCCTTACATGCTGCACACTGGCGCTACAGTGCTCTGGACCATTGCAGGCCAGAGCAGCTGATTTAACAGAGCACTGCAGTGACATGAGGATGGCGCCAGCTCCGGTGGGTGAATGGGAGCTGCGCTGCCCTGGCAGTCCTTCTCACTCACTTGGCCACGAACGGCCAGGTTCTATAGACAGGAAAAGTGGACAGAGGCAAGCACACTGGTAGATGAGGGTGGCCTTTGTATGGGTCGCTACTCTGAGTGCAGTTCCCTGAGCACCGTGCCTCAGGAAAGCCAGACTTCTACCGCAGGACTCAGGGGATATCTTTGCAGCCACACAAGGCTGACACCCTTTCAATCTGGGCTTCTGGGGTCTTCTGGGAATTATTTGCATAATAGGTTTCCCGCCTTAAGTTGAAACTGCCGTTCCATCTTCTGCTAAAAGAGGGCAGCAGAGTGCTTTCTTTGCGCAGAAAACAGACAAGCAATGCAATCATCTTATCTACCGTTTCCATTTTTCTTTTCCCATGCCTTTTAAAATATCAAGAGACACGTCTACAAAAGTGCCATGCATTGGCCGGGAATCAAACCCGGGCCTCCCGCGTGGCAGGCGAGAATTCTACCACTGAACCACCAATGCCTTACATGCTGCACACTGGCGCTACAGTGCTCTGGACCATTGCAGCCCAGAGCAGCTGATTTAACAGAGCACTGCAGTGACATGAGGATGGCGCCAGCTCCGGTGGGTGAATGGGAGCTGCGCTGCCCTGGCAGTCCTTCTCACTCACTTGGCCACGAACGGCCAGGTTCTATAGACAGGAAAAGTGGACAGAGGCAAGCACACTGGTAGATGAGGGTGGCCTTTGTATGGGTCGCTACTCTGAGTGCAGTTCCCTGAGCACCGTGCCTCAGGAAAGCCAGACTTCTACCGCAGGACTCAGGGGATATCTTTGCAGCCACACGAGGCTGACACCCTTTCAATCTGGGCTTCTGGGGTCTTCTGGGAATTATTTGCATAATAGAAGGTTTCCCGCCTTAAGTTGAAACTGCAGTTCCATCTTCTGCTAAAAGAGGGCAGCAGAGTGCTTTCTTTGCGCAGAAAACAGACAAGCAATGCAATCATCTTATCTACCGTTTCCATTTTTCTTTTCCCATGCCTTTTAAAATATCAAGAGACACGTCTACAAAAGTGCCATGCATTGGCCGGGAATCGAACCCGGGCCTCCCGCTTGGGAAGCGAGAATTCTACCACTGAACTACCAAAGCTTGACAAGCAGCATTACTGCCGTAGAGCACTTGATTTAACACACATGCCAGTTCCATGCGAATGGTCACTCGTAAACTCTTGACTTCTGCTGAAAGCCTCATTGAAGGCCTTTGCAGACGTGTGAGACTGGCACCTACTCGGGCTGGGCCTCTATGAGCTGTTTGCATAATCTGAGATTGCCCTGCTTCCAGTCAAGGCGCAGCGGCCCCTTCTACTAAAAGGGATCAGCAGAGTGATCGCTAGTAGCAGAAATAAGGCAAGCAAGGCAATCAAGGCTTGTTTTTTTGTTTGGTCTCTTCCTTTTCACGATGCTTCAAAGTCAATGAAAGGTACATGTGCAAAACGCTCATGCATTGGCCGGGAATCGAACCCGGGCCTCCCGCGTGGCAGGCGAGAATTCTACCACTGAACCACCAATGCCTTACATGCTGCACACTGGCGCTACAGTGCTCTGGACCATTACAGCCCAGAGCAGCTGATTTAACAGAGCACTGCAGTGACATGAGGATGGCGCCAGCTCCGGTGGGTGAATGGGAGCTGCGCTGCCCTGGCAGTCCTTCTCACTCACTTGGCCACGAACGGCCAGGTTCTATAGACAGGAAAAGTGGACAGAGGCAAGCACACTGGTAGATGAGGGTGGACTTTGTATGGGTCGCTACTCTGAGTGCAGTTCCCTGAGCACCGTGCCTCAGGAAAGCCAGACTTCTACTGCAGGACTCAGGGGATATCTTTGCAGCCACACGAGGCTGACACCCTTTCAATCTGGGCTTCTGGGGTCTTCTGGGAATTATTTGCATAATAGAAGGTTTCCCGCCTTAAGTTGAAACTGCAGTTCCATCTTCTGCTAAAAGAGGGCAGCAGAGTGCTTTCTTTGCGCAGAAAACAGACAAGCAATGCAATCATCTTATCTACCGTTTCCATTTTTCTTTTCCCATGCCTTTTAAAATATCAAGAGACACGTCTACAAAAGTGCCATGCATTGGCCGGGAATCGAACCCGGGCCTCCCGCTTGGGAAGCGAGAATTCTACCACTGAACTACCAATGCCTGACAAGCAGCATTACTGCGGTAGAGCGCTTGATTTAACACACCTGCCAGTTCCATGCGAATGGTCACTCGTAAACTCTTGACTTCTGCTGAAAGCCTCATTGAAGGCCTTTGCAGACGTGTGAGACTGGCACCTACTCGGGCTGGGCCTCTATGAGCTGTTTGCATAATCTGAGATTGCCCTGCTTCCAGTCAAGGCGCAGCGGCCCCTTCTTCTAAAAGGGATCAGCAGAGTGATCGCTAGTAGCAGAAATAAGGCAAGCAAGGCAATCAAGGCTTGTTTTTTTTGTTTGGTCTCTTCCTTTTCACGATGCTTCAAAGTCAACGAAAGGTACATGTGCAAAACGCTCATGCATTGGCCGGGAATCGAACCCGGGCCTCCCGCGCGGCAGGCGAGAATTCTACCACTGAACCACCAATGCCTTACATGCTGCACACTGGCGGTACAGTGCTCTGGACCATTTCAGCCCAGAGCAGCTGATTTAACAGAGCACTGCAGTGACATGAGGATGGCGCCAGCTCCGGTGGGTGAATGGGAGCTGCGCTGCCCTGGCAGTCCTTCTCACTCACTTGGCCACGAACGGCCAGGTTCTATAGACAGGAAAAGTCGACAGAGGCAAGCACACTGGTAGATGAGGGTGGCCTTTGTATGGGTCGCTACTCTGAGTGCAGTTCCCTGAGCACCGTGCCTCAGGAAAGCCAGACTTCTACCGCAGGACTCAGGGGATATCTTTGCAGCCACACGAGGCTGACACCCTTTCAATCTGGGCTTCTGGGGTCTTCTGGGAATTATTTGCATAATAGAAGGTTTCCCGCCTTAAGTTGAAACTGCAGTTCCATCTTCTGCTAAAAGAGGGCAGCAGAGTGCTTTCTTTGCGCAGAAAACAGACAAGCAATGCAATCATCTTATCTACCGTTTCCATTTTTCTTTTCCCATGCCTTTTAAAATATCAAGAGACACGTCTACAAAAGTGCCATGCATTGGCCGGGAATCGAACCCGGGCCTCCCGCTTGGGAAGCGAGAATTCTACCACTGAACTACCAATGCCTGACAAGCAGCATTACTGCGGTAGAGCGCTTGATTTAACACACCTGCCAGTTCCATGCGAATGGTCACTCGTAAACTCTTGACTTCTGCTGAAAGCCTCATTGAAGGCCTTTGCAGACGTGTGAGACTGGCACCTACTCGGGCTGGGCCTCTATGAGCTGTTTGCATAATCTGAGATTGCCCTGCTTCCAGTCAAGGCGCAGCGGCCCCTTCTTCTAAAAGGGATCAGCAGAGTGATCGCTAGTAGCAGAAATAAGGCAAGCAAGGCAATCAAGGCTTGTTTTTTTTGTTTGGTCTCTTCCTTTTCACGATGCTTCAAAGTCAACGAAAGGTACATGTGCAAAACGCTCATGCATTGGCCGGGAATCGAACCCGGGCCTCCCGCGTGGCAGGCGAGAATTCTACCACTGAACCACCAATGCCTTACATGCTGCACACTGGCGCTACAGTGCTCTGGACCATTTCAGCCCAGAGCAGCTGATTTAACAGAGCACTGCAGTGACATGAGGATGGCGCCAGCTCCGGTGGGTGAATGGGAGCTGCGCTGCCCTGGCAGTCCTTCTCACTCACTTGGCCACGAACGGCCAGGTTCTATAGACAGGAAAAGTCGACAGAGGCAAGCACACTGGTAGATGAGGGTGGCCTTTGTATGGGTCGCTACTCTGAGTGCAGTTCCCTGAGCACCGTGCCTCAGGAAAGCCAGACTTCTACCGCAGGACTCAGGGGATATCTTTGCAGCCACACGAGGCTGACACCCTTTCAATCTGGGCTTCTGGGGTCTTCTGGGAATTATTTGCATAATAGAAGGTTTCCCGCCTTAAGTTGAAACTGCAGTTCCATCTTCTGCTAAAAGAGGGCAGCAGAGTGCTTTCTTTGCGCAGAAAACAGACAAGCAATGCAATCATCTTATCTACCGTTTCCATTTTTCTTTTCCCATGCCTTTTAAAATATCAAGAGACACGTCTACAAAAGTGCCATGCATTGGCCGGGAATCAAACCCGGGCCTCCCGCGTGGCAGGCGAGAATTCTACCACTGAACCACCAATGCCTTACATGCTGCACACTGGCGCTACAGTGCTCTGGACCATTGCAGGCCAGAGCAGCTGATTTAACAGAGCACTGCAGTGACATGAGGATGGCGCCAGCTCCGGTGGGTGAATGGGAGCTGCGCTGCCCTGGCAGTCCTTCTCACTCACTTGGCCACGAACGGCCAGGTTCTATAGACAGGAAAAGTGGACAGAGGCAAGCACACTGGTAGATGAGGGTGGCCTTTGTATGGGTCGCTACTCTGAGTGCAGTTCCCTGAGCACCGTGCCTCAGGAAAGCCAGACTTCTACCGCAGGACTCAGGGGATATCTTTGCAGCCACACGAGGCTGACACCCTTTCAATCTGGGCTTCTGGGGTCTTCTGGGAATTATTTGCATAATAGGTTTCCCGCCTTAAGTTGAAACTGCCGTTCCATCTTCTGCTAAAAGAGGGCAGCAGAGTGCTTTCTTTGCGCAGAAAACAGACAAGCAATGCAATCATCTTATCTACCGTTTCCATTTTTCTTTTCCCATGCCTTTTAAAATATCAAGAGACACGTCTACAAAAGTGCCATGCATTGGCCGGGAATCGAACCAGGGCCTCCCACTTGGGAAGCAAGAATTCTACCACTGAGCTACCAATGCCTGACAAGCAGCATTACTGCGGTAGAGCACTTGATTTAACACACCTGCCAGTTCCATGCGAATGGTCACTCGTAAACTCTTGACTTCTGCTGAAAGCCTCATTGAAGGCCTTTGCAGACGTGTGAGACTGGCACCTACTCGGGCTGGGCCTCTATGAGCTGTTTGCATAATCTGAGATTGCCCTGCTTCCAGTCAAGGCGCAGCGGCCCCTTCTACTAAAAGGGATCAGCAGAGTGATCGCTAGTAGCAGAAATAAGGCAAGCAAGGCAATCAAGGCTTGTTTTTTTGTTCGGTCTCTTCCTTTTCACGATGCTTCAAAGTCAACGAAAGGTACATGTGCAAAACGCTCATGCATTGGCCGGGAATCGAACCCGGGCCTCCCGCGTGGCAGGCGAGAATTCTACCACTGAACCACCAATGCCTTACATGCTGCACACTGGCGCTACAGTGCTCTGGACCATTGCAGCCCAGAGCAGCTGATTTAACAGAGCACTGCAGTGACATGAGGATGGCGCCAGCTCCGGTGGGTGAATGGGAGCTGCGCTGCCCTGGCAGTCCTTCTCACTCACTTGGCCACGAACGGCCAGGTTCTATAGACAGGAAAAGTCGACAGAGGCAAGCACACTGGTAGATGAGGGTGGCCTTTGTATGGGTCGCTACTCTGAGTGCAGTTCCCTGAGCACCGTGCCTCAGGAAAGCCAGACTTCTACCGCAGGACTCAGGGGATATCTTTGCAGCCACACGAGGCTGACACCCTTTCAATCTGGGCTTCTGGGGTCTTCTGGGAATTATTTGCATAATAGAAGGTTTCCCGCCTTAAGTTGAAACTGCAGTTCCATCTTCTGCTAAAAGAGGGCAGCAGAGTGCTTTCTTTGCGCAGAAAACAGACAAGCAATGCAATCATCTTATCTACCGTTTCCATTTTTCTTTTCCCATGCCTTTTAAAATATCAAGAGACACGTCTACAAAAGTGCCATGCATTGGCCGGGAATCGAACCCGGGCCTCCCGCTTGGGAAGCGAGAATTCTACCACTGAACTACCAATGCCTGACAAGCAGCATTACTGCGGTAGAGCGCTTGATTTAACACACCTGCCAGTTCCATGCGAATGGTCACTCGTAAACTCTTGACTTCTGCTGAAAGCCTCATTGAAGGCCTTTGCAGACGTGTGAGACTGGCACCTACTCGGGCTGGGCCTCTATGAGCTGTTTGCATAATCTGAGATTGCCCTGCTTCCAGTCAAGGCGCAGCGGCCCCTTCTTCTAAAAGGGATCAGCAGAGTGATCGCTAGTAGCAGAAATAAGGCAAGCAAGGCAATCAAGGCTTGTTTTTTTTGTTTGGTCTCTTCCTTTTCACGATGCTTCAAAGTCAACGAAAGGTACATGTGCAAAACGCTCATGCATTGGCCGGGAATCGAACCCGGGCCTCCCGCGTGGCAGGCGAGAATTCTACCACTGAACCACCAATGCCTTACATGCTGCACACTGGCGCTACAGTGCTCTGGACCATTTCAGCCCAGAGCAGCTGATTTAACAGAGCACTGCAGTGACATGAGGATGGCGCCAGCTCCGGTGGGTGAATGGGAGCTGCGCTGCCCTGGCAGTCCTTCTCACTCACTTGGCCACGAACGGCCAGGTTCTATAGACAGGAAAAGTCGACAGAGGCAAGCACACTGGTAGATGAGGGTGGCCTTTGTATGGGTCGCTACTCTGAGTGCAGTTCCCTGAGCACCGTGCCTCAGGAAAGCCAGACTTCTACCGCAGGACTCAGGGGATATCTTTGCAGCCACACGAGGCTGACACCCTTTCAATCTGGGCTTCTGGGGTCTTCTGGGAATTATTTGCATAATAGAAGGTTTCCCGCCTTAAGTTGAAACTGCAGTTCCATCTTCTGCTAAAAGAGGGCAGCAGAGTGCTTTCTTTGCGCAGAAAACAGACAAGCAATGCAATCATCTTATCTACCGTTTCCATTTTTCTTTTCCCATGCCTTTTAAAATATCAAGAGACACGTCTACAAAAGTGCCATGCATTGGCCGGGAATCAAACCCGGGCCTCCCGCGTGGCAGGCGAGAATTCTACCACTGAACCACCAATGCCTTACATGCTGCACACTGGCGCTACAGTGCTCTGGACCATTGCAGGCCAGAGCAGCTGATTTAACAGAGCACTGCAGTGACATGAGGATGGCGCCAGCTCCGGTGGGTGAATGGGAGCTGCGCTGCCCTGGCAGTCCTTCTCACTCACTTGGCCACGAACGGCCAGGTTCTATAGACAGGAAAAGTGGACAGAGGCAAGCACACTGGTAGATGAGGGTGGCCTTTGTATGGGTCGCTACTCTGAGTGCAGTTCCCTGAGCACCGTGCCTCAGGAAAGCCAGACTTCTACCGCAGGACTCAGGGGATATCTTTGCAGCCACACAAGGCTGACACCCTTTCAATCTGGGCTTCTGGGGTCTTCTGGGAATTATTTGCATAATAGGTTTCCCGCCTTAAGTTGAAACTGCCGTTCCATCTTCTGCTAAAAGAGGGCAGCAGAGTGCTTTCTTTGCGCAGAAAACAGACAAGCAATGCAATCATCTTATCTACCGTTTCCATTTTTCTTTTCCCATGCCTTTTAAAATATCAAGAGACACGTCTACAAAAGTGCCATGCATTGGCCGGGAATCGAACCAGGGCCTCCCACTTGGGAAGCAAGAATTCTACCACTGAGCTACCAATGCCTGACAAGCAGCATTACTGCGGTAGAGCACTTGATTTAACACACCTGCCAGTTCCATGCGAATGGTCACTCGTAAACTCTTGACTTCTGCTGAAAGCCTCATTGAAGGCCTTTGCAGACGTGTGAGACTGGCACCTACTCGGGCTGGGCCTCTATGAGCTGTTTGCATAATCTGAGATTGCCCTGCTTCCAGTCAAGGCGCAGCGGCCCCTTCTACTAAAAGGGATCAGCAGAGTGATCGCTAGTAGCAGAAATAAGGCAAGCAAGGCAATCAAGGCTTGTTTTTTTGTTCGGTCTCTTCCTTTTCACGATGCTTCAAAGTCAACGAAAGGTACATGTGCAAAACGCTCATGCATTGGCCGGGAATCGAACCCGGGCCTCCCGCGTGGCAGGCGAGAATTCTACCACTGAACCACCAATGCCTTACATGCTGCACACTGGCGCTACAGTGCTCTGGACCATTGCAGCCCAGAGCAGCTGATTTAACAGAGCACTGCAGTGACATGAGGATGGCGCCAGCTCCGGTGGGTGAATGGGAGCTGCGCTGCCCTGGCAGTCCTTCTCACTCACTTGGCCACGAACGGCCACGAACGGCCAGGTTCTATAGACAGGAAAAGTGGACAGAGGCAAGCACACTGGTAGATGAGGGTGGCCTTTGTATGGGTCGCTACTCTGAGTGCAGTTCCCTGAGCACCGTGCCTCAGGAAAGCCAGACTTCTACCGCAGGACTCAGGGGATATCTTTGCAGCCACACGAGGCTGACACCCTTTCAATCTGGGCTTCTGGGGTCTTCTGGGAATTATTTGCATAATAGAAGGTTTCCCGCCTTAAGTTGAAACTGCAGTTCCATCTTCTGCTAAAAGAGGGCAGCAGAGTGCTTTCTTTGCGCAGAAAACAGACAAGCAATGCAATCATCTTATCTACCGTTTCCATTTTTCTTTTCCCATGCCTTTTAAAATATCAAGAGACACGTCTACAAAAGTGCCATGCATTGGCCGGGAATCGAACCCGGGCCTCCCGCTTGGGAAGCGAGAATTCTACCACTGAACTACCAAAGCTTGACAAGCAGCATTACTGCCGTAGAGCGCTTGATTTAACACACATGCCAGTTCCATGCGAATGGTCACTCGTAAACTCTTGACTTCTGCTGAAAGCCTCATTGAAGGCCTTTGCAGACGTGTGAGACTGGCACCTACTCGGGCTGGGCCTCTATGAGCTGTTTGCATAATCTGAGATTGCCCTGCTTCCAGTCAAGGCGCAGCGGCCCCTTCTACTAAAAGGGATCAGCAGAGTGATCGCTAGTAGCAGAAATAAGGCAAGCAAGGCAATCAAGGCTTGTTTTTTTGTTTGGTCTCTTCCTTTTCACGATGCTTCAAAGTCAATGAAAGGTACATGTGCAAAACGCTCATGCATTGGCCGGGAATCGAACCCGGGCCTCCCGCGTGGCAGGCGAGAATTCTACCACTGAACCACCAATGCCTTACATGCTGCACACTGGCGCTACAGTGCTCTGGACCATTACAGCCCAGAGCAGCTGATTTAACAGAGCACTGCAGTGACATGAGGATGGCGCCAGCTCCGGTGGGTGAATGGGAGCTGCGCTGCCCTGGCAGTCCTTCTCACTCACTTGGCCACGAACGGCCAGGTTCTATAGACAGGAAAAGTGGACAGAGGCAAGCACACTGGTAGATGAGGGTGGACTTTGTATGGGTCGCTACTCTGAGTGCAGTTCCCTGAGCACCGTGCCTCAGGAAAGCCAGACTTCTACTGCAGGACTCAGGGGATATCTTTGCAGCCACACGAGGCTGACACCCTTTCAATCTGGGCTTCTGGGGTCTTCTGGGAATTATTTGCATAATAGAAGGTTTCCCGCCTTAAGTTGAAACTGCAGTTCCATCTTCTGCTAAAAGAGGGCAGCAGAGTGCTTTCTTTGCGCAGAAAACAGACAAGCAATGCAATCATCTTATCTACCGTTTCCATTTTTCTTTTCCCATGCCTTTTAAAATATCAAGAGACACGTCTACAAAAGTGCCATGCATTGGCCGGGAATCGAACCCGGGCCTCCCGCTTGGGAAGCGAGAATTCTACCACTGAACTACCAATGCCTGACAAGCAGCATTACTGCGGTAGAGCGCTTGATTTAACACACCTGCCAGTTCCATGCGAATGGTCACTCGTAAACTCTTGACTTCTGCTGAAAGCCTCATTGAAGGCCTTTGCAGACGTGTGAGACTGTCACCTACTCGGGCTGGGCCTCTATGAGCTGTTTGCATAATCTGAGATTGCCCTGCTTCCAGTCAAGGCGCAGCGGCCCCTTCTACTAAAAGGGAACAGCAGAGTGATCGCTAGTAGCAGAAATAAGGCAAGCAAGGCAATCAAGGCTTGTTTTTTTGTTCGGTCTCTTCCTTTTCACGATGCTTCAAAGTCAACGAAAGGTACATGTGCAAAACGCTCATGCATTGGCCGGGAATCGAACCCGGGCCTCCCGCGTGGCAGGCGAGAATTCTACCACTGAACCACCAATACCTTACATGCTGCATACTGGCGCTACAGTGCTCTGGACCATTGCAGGCCAGAGCAGCTGATTTAACAGAGCACTGCAGTGACATGAGGATGGCGCCAGCTCCGGTGGGTGAATGGGAGCTGCGCTGCCCTGGCAGTCCTTCTCACTCACTTGGCCACGAACGGCCACGAACGGCCAGGTTCTATAGACAGGAAAAGTGGACAGAGGCAAGCACACTGGTAGATGAGGGTGGCCTTTGTATGGGTCGCTACTCTGAGTGCAGTTCCCTGAGCACCGTGCCTCAGGAAAGCCAGACTTCTACTGCAGGACTCAGGGGATATCTTTGCAGCCACACGAGGCTGACACCCTTTCAATCTGGGCTTCTGGGGTCTTCTGGGAATTATGTGCATAATAGGTTTCCCGCCTTAAGTTGAAACTGCAGTTCCATCTTCTGCTAAAAGAGGGCAGCAGAGTGCTTTCTTTGCGCAGAAAACAGACAAGCAATGCAATCATCTTATCTACCGTTTCCATTTTTCTTTTCCCATGCCTTTTAAAATATCAAGAGACACGTCTACAAAAGTGCCATGCATTGGCCGGGAATCAAACCCGGGCCTCCCGCGTGGCAGGCGAGAATTCTACCACTGAACCACCAATGCCTTACATGCTGCACACTGGCACTACAGTGCTCTGGACCATTGCAGGCCAGAGCAGCTGATTTAACAGAGCACTGCAGTGACATGAGGATGGCGCCAGCTCCGGTGGGTGAATGGGAGCTGCGCTGCCCTGGCAGTCCTTCTCACTCACTTGGCCACGAACGGCCAGGTTCTATAGACAGGAAAAGTGGACAGAGGCAAGCACACTGGTAGATGAGGGTGGCCTTTGTATGGGTCGCTACTCTGAGTGCAGTTCCCTGAGCACCGTGCCTCAGGAAAGCCAGACTTCTACCGCAGGACTCAGGGGATATCTTTGCAGCCACACAAGGCTGACACCCTTTCAATCTGGGCTTCTGGGGTCTTCTGGGAATTATTTGCATAATAGGTTTCCCGCCTTAAGTTGAAACTGCCGTTCCATCTTCTGCTAAAAGAGGGCAGCAGAGTGCTTTCTTTGCGCAGAAAACAGACAAGCAATGCAATCATCTTATCTACCGTTTCCATTTTTCTTTTCCCATGCCTTTTAAAATATCAAGAGACACGTCTACAAAAGTGCCATGCATTGGCCGGGAATCAAACCCGGGCCTCCCGCGTGGTAGGCGAGAATTCTACCACTGAACCACCAATGCCTTACATGCTGCACACTGGCGCTACAGTGCTCTGGACCATTGCAGGCCAGAGCAGCTGATTTAACAGAGCACTGCAGTGACATGAGGATGGCGCCAGCTCCGGTGGGTGAATGGGAGCTGCGCTGCCCTGGCAGTCCTTCTCACTCACTTGGCCACGAACGGCCAGGTTCTATAGACAGGAAAAGTGGACAGAGGCAAGCACACTGGTAGATGAGGGTGGCCTTTGTATGGGTCGCTACTCTGAGTGCAGTTCCCTGAGCACCGTGCCTCAGGAAAGCCAGACTTCTACCGCAGGACTCAGGGGATATCTTTGCAGCCACACAAGGCTGACACCCTTTCAATCTGGGCTTCTGGGGTCTTCTGGGAATTATTTGCATAATAGGTTTCCCGCCTTAAATTGAAACTGCCGTTCCATCTTCTGCTAAAAGAGGGCAGCAGAGTGCTTTCTTTGCGCAGAAAACAGACAAGCAATGCAATCATCTTATCTACCGTTTCCATTTTTCTTTTCCCATGCCTTTTAAAATATCAAGAGACACGTCTACAAAAGTGCCATGCATTGGCCGGGAATCGAACCAGGGCCTCCCACTTGGGAAGCGAGAATTCTACCACTGAGCTACCAATGCCTGACAAGCAGCATTACTGCGGTAGAGCACTTGATTTAACACACCTGCCAGTTCCATGCGAATGGTCACTCGTAAACTCTTGACTTCTGCTGAAAGCCTCATTGAAGGCCTTTGCAGACGTGTGAGACTGGCACCTACTCGGGCTGGGCCTCTATGAGCTGTTTGCATAATCTGAGATTGCCCTGCTTCCAGTCAAGGCGCAGCGGCCCCTTCTACTAAAAGGGATCAGCAGAGTGATCGCTAGTAGCAGAAATAAGGCAAGCAAGGCAATCAAGGCTTGTTTTTTTGTTCGGTCTCTTCCTTTTCACGATGCTTCAAAGTCAACGAAAGGTACATGTGCAAAACGCTCATGCATTGGCCGGGAATCGAACCCGGGCCTCCCGCGTGGCAGGCGAGAATTCTACCACTGAACCACCAATGCCTTACATGCTGCACACTGGCGCTACAGTGCTCTGGACCATTGCAGCCCAGAGCAGCTGATTTAACAGAGCACTGCAGTGACATGAGGATGGCGCCAGCTCCGGTGGGTGAATGGGAGCTGCGCTGCCCTGGCAGTCCTTCTCACTCACTTGGCCACGAACGGCCACGAACGGCCAGGTTCTATAGACAGGAAAAGTGGACAGAGGCAAGCACACTGGTAGATGAGGGTGGCCTTTGTATGGGTCGCTACTCTGAGTGCAGTTCCCTGAGCACCGTGCCTCAGGAAAGCCAGACTTCTACCGCAGGACTCAGGGGATATCTTTGCAGCCACACGAGGCTGACACCCTTTCAATCTGGGCTTCTGGGGTCTTCTGGGAATTATTTGCATAATAGAAGGTTTCCCGCCTTAAGTTGAAACTGCAGTTCCATCTTCTGCTAAAAGAGGGCAGCAGAGTGCTTTCTTTGCGCAGAAAACAGACAAGCAATGCAATCATCTTATCTACCGTTTCCATTTTTCTTTTCCCATGCCTTTTAAAATATCAAGAGACACGTCTACAAAAGTGCCATGCATTGGCCGGGAATCGAACCCGGGCCTCCCGCTTGGGAAGCGAGAATTCTACCACTGAACTACCAATGCCTGACAAGCAGCATTACTGCGGTAGAGCACTTGATTTAACACACCTGCCAGTTCCATGCGAATGGTCACTCGTAAACTCTTGACTTCTGCTGAAAGCCTCATTGAAGGCCTTTGCAGACGTGTGAGACTGGCACCTACTCGGGCTGGGCCTCTATGAGCTGTTTGCATAATCTGAGATTGCCCTGCTTCCAGTCAAGGCGCAGCGGCCCCTTCTACTAAAAGGGATCAGCAGAGTGATCGCTAGTAGCAGAAATAAGGCAAGCAAGGCAATCAAGGCTTGTTTTTTTGTTCGGTCTCTTCCTTTTCACGATGCTTCAAAGTCAACGAAAGGTACATGTGCAAAACGCTCATGCATTGGCCGGGAATCGAACCCGGGCCTCCCGCGTGGCAGGCGAGAATTCTACCACTGAACCACCAATGCCTTACATGCTGCACACTGGCGCTACAGTGCTCTGGACCATTGCAGCCCAGAGCAGCTGATTTAACAGAGCACTGCAGTGACATGAGGATGGCGCCAGCTCCGGTGGGTGAATGGGAGCTGCGCTGCCCTGGCAGTCCTTCTCACTCACTTGGCCACGAACGGCCACGAACGGCCAGGTTCTATAGACAGGAAAAGTGGACAGAGGCAAGCACACTGGTAGATGAGGGTGGCCTTTGTATGGGTCGCTACTCTGAGTGCAGTTCCCTGAGCACCGTGCCTCAGGAAAGCCAGACTTCTACCGCAGGACTCAGGGGATATCTTTGCAGCCACACGAGGCTGACACCCTTTCAATCTGGGCTTCTGGGGTCTTCTGGGAATTATTTGCATAATAGAAGGTTTCCCGCCTTAAGTTGAAACTGCAGTTCCATCTTCTGCTAAAAGAGGGCAGCAGATTGCTTTCTTTGCGCAGAAAACAGACAAGCAATGCAATCATCTTATCTACCGTTTCCATTTTTCTTTTCCCATGCCTTTTAAAATATCAAGAGACACGTCTACAAAAGTGCCATGCATTGGCCGGGAATCGAACCCGGGCCTCCCGCTTGGGAAGCGAGAATTCTACCACTGAACTACCAATGCTTGACAAGCAGCATTACTGCGGTAGAGCGCTTGATTTAACACACCTGCCAGTTCCATGCGAATGGTCACTCGTAAACTCTTGACTTCTGCTGAAAGCCTCATTGAAGGCCTTTGCAGACGTGTGAGACTGGCACCTACTCGGGCTGGGCCTCTATGAGCGTTTTGCATAATCTGAGATTGCCCTGCTTCCAGTCAAGGCGCAGCGGCCCCTTCTACTAAAAGGGATCAGCAGAGTGATCGCTAGTAGCAGAAATAAGGCAAGCAAGGCAATCAAGGCTTGTTTTTTTGTTCTGTCTCTTCCTTTTCACGATGCTTCAAAGTCAACGAAAGGTACATGTGCAAAACGCTCATGCATTGGCCGGGAATCGAACCCGGGCCTCCCGCGTGGCAGGCGAGAATTCTACCACTGAACCACCAATGCCTTACATGCTGCACACTGGCGCTACAGTGCTCTGGACCATTGCAGCCCAGAGCAGCTGATTTAACAGAGCACTGCAGTGGCATGAGGATGGCGCCAGCTCCGGTGGGTGAATGGGAGCTGCGCTGCCCTGGCAGTCCTTCTCACTCACTTGGCCACGAACGGCCACGAACGGCCAGGTTCTATAGACAGGAAAAGTGGACAGAGGCAAGCACACTGGTAGATGAGGGTGGCCTTTGTATGGGTCGCTACTCTGAGTGCAGTTCCCTGAGCACCGTGCCTCAGGAAAGCCAGACTTCTACCGCAGGACTCAGGGGATATCTTTGCAGCCACACGAGGCTGACACCCTTTCAATCTGGGCTTCTGGGGTCTTCTGGGAATTATTTGCATAATAGGTTTCCCGCCTTAAGTTGAAACTGCCGTTCCATCTTCTGCTAAAAGAGGGCAGCAGAGTGCTTTCTTTGCGCAGAAAACAGACAAGCAATGCAATCATCTTATCTACCGTTTCCATTTTTCTTTTCCCATGCCTTTTAAAATATCAAGAGACACGTCTACAAAAGTGCCATGCATTGGCCGGGAATCGAACCCGGGCCTCCCGCTTGGGAAGCGAGAATTCTACCACTGAACTACCAATGCCTGACAAGCAGCATTACTGCGGTAGAGCACTTGATTTAACACACCTGCCAGTTCCATGCGAATGGTCACTCGTAAACTCTTGACTTCTGCTGAAAGCCTCATTGAAGGCCTTTGCAGACGTGTGAGACTGGCACCTACTCGGGCTGGGCCTCTATGAGCTGTTTGCATAATCTGAGATTGCCCTGCTTCCAGTCAAGGCGCAGCGGCCCCTTCTACTAAAAGGGATCAGCAGAGTGATCGCTAGTAGCAGAAATAAGGCAAGCAAGGCAATCAAGGCTTGTTTTTTTGTTCGGTCTCTTCCTTTTCACGATGCTTCAAAGTCAACGAAAGGTACATGTGCAAAACGCTCATGCATTGGCCGGGAATCGAACCCGGGCCTCCCGCGTGGCAGGCGAGAATTCTACCACTGAACCACCAATGCCTTACATGCTGCACACTGGCGCTACAGTGCTCTGGACCATTGCAGCCCAGAGCAGCTGATTTAACAGAGCACTGCAGTGACATGAGGATGGCGCCAGCTCCGGTGGGTGAATGGGAGCTGCGCTGCCCTGGCAGTCCTTCTCACTCCCTTGGCCACGAACGGCCACGAACGGCCAGGTTCTATAGACAGGAAAAGTGGACAGAGGCAAGCACACTGGTAGATGAGGGTGGCCTTTGTATGGGTCGCTACTCTGAGTGCAGTTCCCTGAGCACCGTGCCTCAGGAAAGCCAGACTTCTACTGCAGGACTCAGGGGATATCTTTGCAGCCACACGAGGCTGACACCCTTTCAATCTGGGCTTCTGGGGTCTTCTGGGAATTATTTGCATAATAGAAGGTTTCCCGCCTTAAGTTGAAACTGCAGTTCCATCTTCTGCTAAAAGAGGGCAGCAGATTGCTTTCTTTGCGCAGAAAACAGACAAGCAATGCAATCATCTTATCTACCGTTTCCATTTTTCTTTTCCCATGCCTTTTAAAATATCAAGAGACACGTCTACAAAAGTGCCATGCATTGGCCGGGAATCGAACCCGGGCCTCCCGCTTGGGAAGCGAGAATTCTACCACTGAACTACCAAAGCTTGACAAGCAGCATTACTGCCGTAGAGCGCTTGATTTAACACACATGCCAGTTCCATGCGAATGGTCACTCGTAAACTCTTGACTTCTGCTGAAAGCCTCATTGAAGGCCTTTGCAGACGTGTGAGACTGGCACCTACTCGGGCTGGGCCTCTATGAGCTGTTTGCATAATCTGAGATTGCCCTGCTTCCAGTCAAGGCGCAGCGGCCCCTTCTACTAAAAGGGATCAGCAGAGTGATCGCTAGTAGCAGAAATAAGGCAAGCAAGGCAATCAAGGCTTGTTTTTTTGTTTGGTCTCTTCCTTTTCACGATGCTTCAAAGTCAATGAAAGGTACATGTGCAAAACGCTCATGCATTGGCCGGGAATCGAACCCGGGCCTCCCGCGTGGCAGGCGAGAATTCTACCACTGAACCACCAATGCCTTACATGCTGCACACTGGCGCTACAGTGCTCTGGACCATTACAGCCCAGAGCAGCTGATTTAACAGAGCACTGCAGTGACATGAGGATGGCGCCAGCTCCGGTGGGTGAATGGGAGCTGCGCTGCCCTGGCAGTCCTTCTCACTCACTTGGCCACGAACGGCCAGGTTCTATAGACAGGAAAAGTGGACAGAGGCAAGCACACTGGTAGATGAGGGTGGACTTTGTATGGGTCGCTACTCTGAGTGCAGTTCCCTGAGCACCGTGCCTCAGGAAAGCCAGACTTCTACTGCAGGACTCAGGGGATATCTTTGCAGCCACACGAGGCTGACACCCTTTCAATCTGGGCTTCTGGGGTCTTCTGGGAATTATTTGCATAATAGAAGGTTTCCCGCCTTAAGTTGAAACTGCAGTTCCATCTTCTGCTAAAAGAGGGCAGCAGAGTGCTTTCTTTGCGCAGAAAACAGACAAGCAATGCAATCATCTTATCTACCGTTTCCATTTTTCTTTTCCCATGCCTTTTAAAATATCAAGAGACACGTCTACAAAAGTGCCATGCATTGGCCGGGAATCGAACCCGGGCCTCCCGCTTGGGAAGCGAGAATTCTACCACTGAACTACCAATGCCTGACAAGCAGCATTACTGCGGTAGAGCGCTTGATTTAACACACCTGCCAGTTCCATGCGAATGGTCACTCGTAAACTCTTGACTTCTGCTGAAAGCCTCATTGAAGGCCTTTGCAGACGTGTGAGACTGTCACCTACTCGGGCTGGGCCTCTATGAGCTGTTTGCATAATCTGAGATTGCCCTGCTTCCAGTCAAGGCGCAGCGGCCCCTTCTACTAAAAGGGAACAGCAGAGTGATCGCTAGTAGCAGAAATAAGGCAAGCAAGGCAATCAAGGCTTGTTTTTTTGTTCGGTCTCTTCCTTTTCACGATGCTTCAAAGTCAACGAAAGGTACATGTGCAAAACGCTCATGCATTGGCCGGGAATCGAACCCGGGCCTCCCGCGTGGCAGGCGAGAATTCTACCACTGAACCACCAATACCTTACATGCTGCACACTGGCGCTACAGTGCTCTGGACCATTGCAGGCCAGAGCAGCTGATTTAACAGAGCACTGCAGTGACATGAGGATGGCGCCAGCTCCGGTGGGTGAATGGGAGCTGCGCTGCCCTGGCAGTCCTTCTCACTCACTTGGCCACGAACGGCCACGAACGGCCAGGTTCTATAGACAGGAAAAGTGGACAGAGGCAAGCACACTGGTAGATGAGGGTGGCCTTTGTATGGGTCGCTACTCTGAGTGCAGTTCCCTGAGCACCGTGCCTCAGGAAAGCCAGACTTCTACTGCAGGACTCAGGGGATATCTTTGCAGCCACACGAGGCTGACACCCTTTCAATCTGGGCTTCTGGGGTCTTCTGGGAATTATGTGCATAATAGGTTTCCCGCCTTAAGTTGAAACTGCAGTTCCATCTTCTGCTAAAAGAGGGCAGCAGAGTGCTTTCTTTGCGCAGAAAACAGACAAGCAATGCAATCATCTTATCTACCGTTTCCATTTTTCTTTTCCCATGCCTTTTAAAATATCAAGAGACACGTCTACAAAAGTGCCATGCATTGGCCGGGAATCAAACCCGGGCCTCCCGCGTGGCAGGCGAGAATTCTACCACTGAACCACCAATGCCTTACATGCTGCACACTGGCACTACAGTGCTCTGGACCATTGCAGGCCAGAGCAGCTGATTTAACAGAGCACTGCAGTGACATGAGGATGGCGCCAGCTCCGGTGGGTGAATGGGAGCTGCGCTGCCCTGGCAGTCCTTCTCACTCACTTGGCCACGAACGGCCAGGTTCTATAGACAGGAAAAGTGGACAGAGGCAAGCACACTGGTAGATGAGGGTGGCCTTTGTATGGGTCGCTACTCTGAGTGCAGTTCCCTGAGCACCGTGCCTCAGGAAAGCCAGACTTCTACCGCAGGACTCAGGGGATATCTTTGCAGCCACACAAGGCTGACACCCTTTCAATCTGGGCTTCTGGGGTCTTCTGGGAATTATTTGCATAATAGGTTTCCCGCCTTAAGTTGAAACTGCCGTTCCATCTTCTGCTAAAAGAGGGCAGCAGAGTGCTTTCTTTGCGCAGAAAACAGACAAGCAATGCAATCATCTTATCTACCGTTTCCATTTTTCTTTTCCCATGCCTTTTAAAATATCAAGAGACACGTCTACAAAAGTGCCATGCATTGGCCGGGAATCAAACCCGGGCCTCCCGCGTGGCAGGCGAGAATTCTACCACTGAACCACCAATGCCTTACATGCTGCACACTGGCGCTACAGTGCTCTGGACCATTGCAGGCCAGAGCAGCTGATTTAACAGAGCACTGCAGTGACATGAGGATGGCGCCAGCTCCGGTGGGTGAATGGGAGCTGCGCTGCCCTGGCAGTCCTTCTCACTCACTTGGCCACGAACGGCCAGGTTCTATAGACAGGAAAAGTGGACAGAGGCAAGCACACTGGTAGATGAGGGTGGCCTTTGTATGGGTCGCTACTCTGAGTGCAGTTCCCTGAGCACCGTGCCTCAGGAAAGCCAGACTTCTACCGCAGGACTCAGGGGATATCTTTGCAGCCACACAAGGCTGACACCCTTTCAATCTGGGCTTCTGGGGTCTTCTGGGAATTATTTGCATAATAGGTTTCCCGCCTTAAGTTGAAACTGCCGTTCCATCTTCTGCTAAAAGAGGGCAGCAGAGTGCTTTCTTTGCGCAGAAAACAGACAAGCAATGCAATCATCTTATCTACCGTTTCCATTTTTCTTTTCCCATGCCTTTTAAAATATCAAGAGACACGTCTACAAAAGTGCCATGCATTGGCCGGGAATCGAACCAGGGCCTCCCACTTGGGAAGCAAGAATTCTACCACTGAGCTACCAATGCCTGACAAGCAGCATTACTGCGGTAGAGCACTTGATTTAACACACCTGCCAGTTCCATGCGAATGGTCACTCGTAAACTCTTGACTTCTGCTGAAAGCCTCATTGAAGGCCTTTGCAGACGTGTGAGACTGGCACCTACTCGGGCTGGGCCTCTATGAGCTGTTTGCATAATCTGAGATTGCCCTGCTTCCAGTCAAGGCGCAGCGGCCCCTTCTACTAAAAGGGATCAGCAGAGTGATCGCTAGTAGCAGAAATAAGGCAAGCAAGGCAATCAAGGCTTGTTTTTTTGTTCGGTCTCTTCCTTTTCACGATGCTTCAAAGTCAACGAAAGGTACATGTGCAAAACGCTCATGCATTGGCCGGGAATCGAACCCGGGCCTCCCGCGTGGCAGGCGAGAATTCTACCACTGAACCACCAATGCCTTACATGCTGCACACTGGCGCTACAGTGCTCTGGACCATTGCAGCCCAGAGCAGCTGATTTAACAGAGCACTGCAGTGACATGAGGATGGCGCCAGCTCCGGTGGGTGAATGGGAGCTGCGCTGCCCTGGCAGTCCTTCTCACTCACTTGGCCACGAACGGCCACGAACGGCCAGGTTCTATAGACAGGAAAAGTGGACAGAGGCAAGCACACTGGTAGATGAGGGTGGCCTTTGTATGGGTCGCTACTCTGAGTGCAGTTCCCTGAGCACCGTGCCTCAGGAAAGCCAGACTTCTACCGCAGGACTCAGGGGATATCTTTGCAGCCACACGAGGCTGACACCCTTTCAATCTGGGCTTCTGGGGTCTTCTGGGAATTATTTGCATAATAGAAGGTTTCCCGCCTTAAGTTGAAACTGCAGTTCCATCTTCTGCTAAAAGAGGGCAGCAGAGTGCTTTCTTTGCGCAGAAAACAGACAAGCAATGCAATCATCTTATCTACCGTTTCCATTTTTCTTTTCCCATGCCTTTTAAAATATCAAGAGACACGTCTACAAAAGTGCCATGCATTGGCCGGGAATCGAACCCGGGCCTCCCGCTTGGGAAGCGAGAATTCTACCACTGAACTACCAAAGCTTGACAAGCAGCATTACTGCCGTAGAGCGCTTGATTTAACACACATGCCAGTTCCATGCGAATGGTCACTCGTAAACTCTTGACTTCTGCTGAAAGCCTCATTGAAGGCCTTTGCAGACGTGTGAGACTGGCACCTACTCGGGCTGGGCCTCTATGAGCTGTTTGCATAATCTGAGATTGCCCTGCTTCCAGTCAAGGCGCAGCGGCCCCTTCTACTAAAAGGGATCAGCAGAGTGATCGCTAGTAGCAGAAATAAGGCAAGCAAGGCAATCAAGGCTTGTTTTTTTGTTTGGTCTCTTCCTTTTCACGATGCTTCAAAGTCAATGAAAGGTACATGTGCAAAACGCTCATGCATTGGCCGGGAATCGAACCCGGGCCTCCCGCGTGGCAGGCGAGAATTCTACCACTGAACCACCAATGCCTTACATGCTGCACACTGGCGCTACAGTGCTCTGGACCATTACAGCCCAGAGCAGCTGATTTAACAGAGCACTGCAGTGACATGAGGATGGCGCCAGCTCCGGTGGGTGAATGGGAGCTGCGCTGCCCTGGCAGTCCTTCTCACTCACTTGGCCACGAACGGCCAGGTTCTATAGACAGGAAAAGTGGACAGAGGCAAGCACACTGGTAGATGAGGGTGGACTTTGTATGGGTCGCTACTCTGAGTGCAGTTCCCTGAGCACCGTGCCTCAGGAAAGCCAGACTTCTACTGCAGGACTCAGGGGATATCTTTGCAGCCACACGAGGCTGACACCCTTTCAATCTGGGCTTCTGGGGTCTTCTGGGAATTATTTGCATAATAGAAGGTTTCCCGCCTTAAGTTGAAACTGCAGTTCCATCTTCTGCTAAAAGAGGGCAGCAGAGTGCTTTCTTTGCGCAGAAAACAGACAAGCAATGCAATCATCTTATCTACCGTTTCCATTTTTCTTTTCCCATGCCTTTTAAAATATCAAGAGACACGTCTACAAAAGTGCCATGCATTGGCCGGGAATCGAACCCGGGCCTCCCGCTTGGGAAGCGAGAATTCTACCACTGAACTACCAATGCCTGACAAGCAGCATTACTGCGGTAGAGCGCTTGATTTAACACACCTGCCAGTTCCATGCGAATGGTCACTCGTAAACTCTTGACTTCTGCTGAAAGCCTCATTGAAGGCCTTTGCAGACGTGTGAGACTGTCACCTACTCGGGCTGGGCCTCTATGAGCTGTTTGCATAATCTGAGATTGCCCTGCTTCCAGTCAAGGCGCAGCGGCCCCTTCTACTAAAAGGGAACAGCAGAGTGATCGCTAGTAGCAGAAATAAGGCAAGCAAGGCAATCAAGGCTTGTTTTTTTGTTCGGTCTCTTCCTTTTCACGATGCTTCAAAGTCAACGAAAGGTACATGTGCAAAACGCTCATGCATTGGCCGGGAATCGAACCCGGGCCTCCCGCGTGGCAGGCGAGAATTCTACCACTGAACCACCAATACCTTACATGCTGCATACTGGCGCTACAGTGCTCTGGACCATTGCAGGCCAGAGCAGCTGATTTAACAGAGCACTGCAGTGACATGAGGATGGCGCCAGCTCCGGTGGGTGAATGGGAGCTGCGCTGCCCTGGCAGTCCTTCTCACTCACTTGGCCACGAACGGCCACGAACGGCCAGGTTCTATAGACAGGAAAAGTGGACAGAGGCAAGCACACTGGTAGATGAGGGTGGCCTTTGTATGGGTCGCTACTCTGAGTGCAGTTCCCTGAGCACCGTGCCTCAGGAAAGCCAGACTTCTACTGCAGGACTCAGGGGATATCTTTGCAGCCACACGAGGCTGACACCCTTTCAATCTGGGCTTCTGGGGTCTTCTGGGAATTATGTGCATAATAGGTTTCCCGCCTTAAGTTGAAACTGCAGTTCCATCTTCTGCTAAAAGAGGGCAGCAGAGTGCTTTCTTTGCGCAGAAAACAGACAAGCAATGCAATCATCTTATCTACCGTTTCCATTTTTCTTTTCCCATGCCTTTTAAAATATCAAGAGACACGTCTACAAAAGTGCCATGCATTGGCCGGGAATCAAACCCGGGCCTCCCGCGTGGCAGGCGAGAATTCTACCACTGAACCACCAATGCCTTACATGCTGCACACTGGCACTACAGTGCTCTGGACCATTGCAGGCCAGAGCAGCTGATTTAACAGAGCACTGCAGTGACATGAGGATGGCGCCAGCTCCGGTGGGTGAATGGGAGCTGCGCTGCCCTGGCAGTCCTTCTCACTCACTTGGCCACGAACGGCCAGGTTCTATAGACAGGAAAAGTGGACAGAGGCAAGCACACTGGTAGATGAGGGTGGCCTTTGTATGGGTCGCTACTCTGAGTGCAGTTCCCTGAGCACCGTGCCTCAGGAAAGCCAGACTTCTACCGCAGGACTCAGGGGATATCTTTGCAGCCACACAAGGCTGACACCCTTTCAATCTGGGCTTCTGGGGTCTTCTGGGAATTATTTGCATAATAGGTTTCCCGCCTTAAGTTGAAACTGCCGTTCCATCTTCTGCTAAAAGAGGGCAGCAGAGTGCTTTCTTTGCGCAGAAAACAGACAAGCAATGCAATCATCTTATCTACCGTTTCCATTTTTCTTTTCCCATGCCTTTTAAAATATCAAGAGACACGTCTACAAAAGTGCCATGCATTGGCCGGGAATCAAACCCGGGCCTCCCGCGTGGTAGGCGAGAATTCTACCACTGAACCACCAATGCCTTACATGCTGCACACTGGCGCTACAGTGCTCTGGACCATTGCAGGCCAGAGCAGCTGATTTAACAGAGCACTGCAGTGACATGAGGATGGCGCCAGCTCCGGTGGGTGAATGGGAGCTGCGCTGCCCTGGCAGTCCTTCTCACTCACTTGGCCACGAACGGCCAGGTTCTATAGACAGGAAAAGTGGACAGAGGCAAGCACACTGGTAGATGAGGGTGGCCTTTGTATGGGTCGCTACTCTGAGTGCAGTTCCCTGAGCACCGTGCCTCAGGAAAGCCAGACTTCTACCGCAGGACTCAGGGGATATCTTTGCAGCCACACAAGGCTGACACCCTTTCAATCTGGGCTTCTGGGGTCTTCTGGGAATTATTTGCATAATAGGTTTCCCGCCTTAAATTGAAACTGCCGTTCCATCTTCTGCTAAAAGAGGGCAGCAGAGTGCTTTCTTTGCGCAGAAAACAGACAAGCAATGCAATCATCTTATCTACCGTTTCCATTTTTCTTTTCCCATGCCTTTTAAAATATCAAGAGACACGTCTACAAAAGTGCCATGCATTGGCCGGGAATCGAACCAGGGCCTCCCACTTGGGAAGCGAGAATTCTACCACTGAGCTACCAATGCCTGACAAGCAGCATTACTGCGGTAGAGCACTTGATTTAACACACCTGCCAGTTCCATGCGAATGGTCACTCGTAAACTCTTGACTTCTGCTGAAAGCCTCATTGAAGGCCTTTGCAGACGTGTGAGACTGGCACCTACTCGGGCTGGGCCTCTATGAGCTGTTTGCATAATCTGAGATTGCCCTGCTTCCAGTCAAGGCGCAGCGGCCCCTTCTACTAAAAGGGATCAGCAGAGTGATCGCTAGTAGCAGAAATAAGGCAAGCAAGGCAATCAAGGCTTGTTTTTTTGTTCGGTCTCTTCCTTTTCACGATGCTTCAAAGTCAACGAAAGGTACATGTGCAAAACGCTCATGCATTGGCCGGGAATCGAACCCGGGCCTCCCGCGTGGCAGGCGAGAATTCTACCACTGAACCACCAATGCCTTACATGCTGCACACTGGCGCTACAGTGCTCTGGACCATTGCAGCCCAGAGCAGCTGATTTAACAGAGCACTGCAGTGACATGAGGATGGCGCCAGCTCCGGTGGGTGAATGGGAGCTGCGCTGCCCTGGCAGTCCTTCTCACTCACTTGGCCACGAACGGCCACGAACGGCCAGGTTCTATAGACAGGAAAAGTGGACAGAGGCAAGCACACTGGTAGATGAGGGTGGCCTTTGTATGGGTCGCTACTCTGAGTGCAGTTCCCTGAGCACCGTGCCTCAGGAAAGCCAGACTTCTACCGCAGGACTCAGGGGATATCTTTGCAGCCACACGAGGCTGACACCCTTTCAATCTGGGCTTCTGGGGTCTTCTGGGAATTATTTGCATAATAGAAGGTTTCCCGCCTTAAGTTGAAACTGCAGTTCCATCTTCTGCTAAAAGAGGGCAGCAGAGTGCTTTCTTTGCGCAGAAAACAGACAAGCAATGCAATCATCTTATCTACCGTTTCCATTTTTCTTTTCCCATGCCTTTTAAAATATCAAGAGACACGTCTACAAAAGTGCCATGCATTGGCCGGGAATCGAACCCGGGCCTCCCGCTTGGGAAGCGAGAATTCTACCACTGAACTACCAATGCCTGACAAGCAGCATTACTGCGGTAGAGCACTTGATTTAACACACCTGCCAGTTCCATGCGAATGGTCACTCGTAAACTCTTGACTTCTGCTGAAAGCCTCATTGAAGGCCTTTGCAGACGTGTGAGACTGGCACCTACTCGGGCTGGGCCTCTATGAGCTGTTTGCATAATCTGAGATTGCCCTGCTTCCAGTCAAGGCGCAGCGGCCCCTTCTACTAAAAGGGATCAGCAGAGTGATCGCTAGTAGCAGAAATAAGGCAAGCAAGGCAATCAAGGCTTGTTTTTTTGTTCGGTCTCTTCCTTTTCACGATGCTTCAAAGTCAACGAAAGGTACATGTGCAAAACGCTCATGCATTGGCCGGGAATCGAACCCGGGCCTCCCGCGTGGCAGGCGAGAATTCTACCACTGAACCACCAATGCCTTACATGCTGCACACTGGCGCTACAGTGCTCTGGACCATTGCAGCCCAGAGCAGCTGATTTAACAGAGCACTGCAGTGACATGAGGATGGCGCCAGCTCCGGTGGGTGAATGGGAGCTGCGCTGCCCTGGCAGTCCTTCTCACTCACTTGGCCACGAACGGCCACGAACGGCCAGGTTCTATAGACAGGAAAAGTGGACAGAGGCAAGCACACTGGTAGATGAGGGTGGCCTTTGTATGGGTCGCTACTCTGAGTGCAGTTCCCTGAGCACCGTGCCTCAGGAAAGCCAGACTTCTACCGCAGGACTCAGGGGATATCTTTGCAGCCACACGAGGCTGACACCCTTTCAATCTGGGCTTCTGGGGTCTTCTGGGAATTATTTGCATAATAGAAGGTTTCCCGCCTTAAGTTGAAACTGCAGTTCCATCTTCTGCTAAAAGAGGGCAGCAGATTGCTTTCTTTGCGCAGAAAACAGACAAGCAATGCAATCATCTTATCTACCGTTTCCATTTTTCTTTTCCCATGCCTTTTAAAATATCAAGAGACACGTCTACAAAAGTGCCATGCATTGGCCGGGAATCGAACCCGGGCCTCCCGCTTGGGAAGCGAGAATTCTACCACTGAACTACCAATGCTTGACAAGCAGCATTACTGCGGTAGAGCGCTTGATTTAACACACCTGCCAGTTCCATGCGAATGGTCACTCGTAAACTCTTGACTTCTGCTGAAAGCCTCATTGAAGGCCTTTGCAGACGTGTGAGACTGGCACCTACTCGGGCTGGGCCTCTATGAGCGTTTTGCATAATCTGAGATTGCCCTGCTTCCAGTCAAGGCGCAGCGGCCCCTTCTACTAAAAGGGATCAGCAGAGTGATCGCTAGTAGCAGAAATAAGGCAAGCAAGGCAATCAAGGCTTGTTTTTTTGTTCTGTCTCTTCCTTTTCACGATGCTTCAAAGTCAACGAAAGGTACATGTGCAAAACGCTCATGCATTGGCCGGGAATCGAACCCGGGCCTCCCGCGTGGCAGGCGAGAATTCTACCACTGAACCACCAATGCCTTACATGCTGCACACTGGCGCTACAGTGCTCTGGACCATTGCAGCCCAGAGCAGCTGATTTAACAGAGCACTGCAGTGGCATGAGGATGGCGCCAGCTCCGGTGGGTGAATGGGAGCTGCGCTGCCCTGGCAGTCCTTCTCACTCACTTGGCCACGAACGGCCACGAACGGCCAGGTTCTATAGACAGGAAAAGTGGACAGAGGCAAGCACACTGGTAGATGAGGGTGGCCTTTGTATGGGTCGCTACTCTGAGTGCAGTTCCCTGAGCACCGTGCCTCAGGAAAGCCAGACTTCTACCGCAGGACTCAGGGGATATCTTTGCAGCCACACGAGGCTGACACCCTTTCAATCTGGGCTTCTGGGGTCTTCTGGGAATTATTTGCATAATAGGTTTCCCGCCTTAAGTTGAAACTGCCGTTCCATCTTCTGCTAAAAGAGGGCAGCAGAGTGCTTTCTTTGCGCAGAAAACAGACAAGCAATGCAATCATCTTATCTACCGTTTCCATTTTTCTTTTCCCATGCCTTTTAAAATATCAAGAGACACGTCTACAAAAGTGCCATGCATTGGCCGGGAATCGAACCCGGGCCTCCCGCTTGGGAAGCGAGAATTCTACCACTGAACTACCAATGCCTGACAAGCAGCATTACTGCGGTAGAGCACTTGATTTAACACACCTGCCAGTTCCATGCGAATGGTCACTCGTAAACTCTTGACTTCTGCTGAAAGCCTCATTGAAGGCCTTTGCAGACGTGTGAGACTGGCACCTACTCGGGCTGGGCCTCTATGAGCTGTTTGCATAATCTGAGATTGCCCTGCTTCCAGTCAAGGCGCAGCGGCCCCTTCTACTAAAAGGGATCAGCAGAGTGATCGCTAGTAGCAGAAATAAGGCAAGCAAGGCAATCAAGGCTTGTTTTTTTGTTCGGTCTCTTCCTTTTCACGATGCTTCAAAGTCAACGAAAGGTACATGTGCAAAACGCTCATGCATTGGCCGGGAATCGAACCCGGGCCTCCCGCGTGGCAGGCGAGAATTCTACCACTGAACCACCAATGCCTTACATGCTGCACACTGGCGCTACAGTGCTCTGGACCATTGCAGCCCAGAGCAGCTGATTTAACAGAGCACTGCAGTGACATGAGGATGGCGCCAGCTCCGGTGGGTGAATGGGAGCTGCGCTGCCCTGGCAGTCCTTCTCACTCCCTTGGCCACGAACGGCCACGAACGGCCAGGTTCTATAGACAGGAAAAGTGGACAGAGGCAAGCACACTGGTAGATGAGGGTGGCCTTTGTATGGGTCGCTACTCTGAGTGCAGTTCCCTGAGCACCGTGCCTCAGGAAAGCCAGACTTCTACTGCAGGACTCAGGGGATATCTTTGCAGCCACACGAGGCTGACACCCTTTCAATCTGGGCTTCTGGGGTCTTCTGGGAATTATTTGCATAATAGAAGGTTTCCCGCCTTAAGTTGAAACTGCAGTTCCATCTTCTGCTAAAAGAGGGCAGCAGATTGCTTTCTTTGCGCAGAAAACAGACAAGCAATGCAATCATCTTATCTACCGTTTCCATTTTTCTTTTCCCATGCCTTTTAAAATATCAAGAGACACGTCTACAAAAGTGCCATGCATTGGCCGGGAATCGAACCCGGGCCTCCCGCTTGGGAAGCGAGAATTCTACCACTGAACTACCAAAGCTTGACAAGCAGCATTACTGCCGTAGAGCGCTTGATTTAACACACATGCCAGTTCCATGCGAATGGTCACTCGTAAACTCTTGACTTCTGCTGAAAGCCTCATTGAAGGCCTTTGCAGACGTGTGAGACTGGCACCTACTCGGGCTGGGCCTCTATGAGCTGTTTGCATAATCTGAGATTGCCCTGCTTCCAGTCAAGGCGCAGCGGCCCCTTCTACTAAAAGGGATCAGCAGAGTGATCGCTAGTAGCAGAAATAAGGCAAGCAAGGCAATCAAGGCTTGTTTTTTTGTTTGGTCTCTTCCTTTTCACGATGCTTCAAAGTCAATGAAAGGTACATGTGCAAAACGCTCATGCATTGGCCGGGAATCGAACCCGGGCCTCCCGCGTGGCAGGCGAGAATTCTACCACTGAACCACCAATGCCTTACATGCTGCACACTGGCGCTACAGTGCTCTGGACCATTACAGCCCAGAGCAGCTGATTTAACAGAGCACTGCAGTGACATGAGGATGGCGCCAGCTCCGGTGGGTGAATGGGAGCTGCGCTGCCCTGGCAGTCCTTCTCACTCACTTGGCCACGAACGGCCAGGTTCTATAGACAGGAAAAGTGGACAGAGGCAAGCACACTGGTAGATGAGGGTGGACTTTGTATGGGTCGCTACTCTGAGTGCAGTTCCCTGAGCACCGTGCCTCAGGAAAGCCAGACTTCTACTGCAGGACTCAGGGGATATCTTTGCAGCCACACGAGGCTGACACCCTTTCAATCTGGGCTTCTGGGGTCTTCTGGGAATTATTTGCATAATAGAAGGTTTCCCGCCTTAAGTTGAAACTGCAGTTCCATCTTCTGCTAAAAGAGGGCAGCAGAGTGCTTTCTTTGCGCAGAAAACAGACAAGCAATGCAATCATCTTATCTACCGTTTCCATTTTTCTTTTCCCATGCCTTTTAAAATATCAAGAGACACGTCTACAAAAGTGCCATGCATTGGCCGGGAATCGAACCCGGGCCTCCCGCTTGGGAAGCGAGAATTCTACCACTGAACTACCAATGCCTGACAAGCAGCATTACTGCGGTAGAGCGCTTGATTTAACACACCTGCCAGTTCCATGCGAATGGTCACTCGTAAACTCTTGACTTCTGCTGAAAGCCTCATTGAAGGCCTTTGCAGACGTGTGAGACTGTCACCTACTCGGGCTGGGCCTCTATGAGCTGTTTGCATAATCTGAGATTGCCCTGCTTCCAGTCAAGGCGCAGCGGCCCCTTCTACTAAAAGGGAACAGCAGAGTGATCGCTAGTAGCAGAAATAAGGCAAGCAAGGCAATCAAGGCTTGTTTTTTTGTTCGGTCTCTTCCTTTTCACGATGCTTCAAAGTCAACGAAAGGTACATGTGCAAAACGCTCATGCATTGGCCGGGAATCGAACCCGGGCCTCCCGCGTGGCAGGCGAGAATTCTACCACTGAACCAC
Organism: Ambystoma mexicanum; assembly: GCF_040938575.1. Classification (NCBI taxonomy): domain Eukaryota; kingdom Metazoa; phylum Chordata; class Amphibia; order Caudata; family Ambystomatidae; genus Ambystoma; species Ambystoma mexicanum. Next base: position 232,763,766 of record NC_090921.1, read on the forward strand.
CAATACCTTACATGCTGCACACTGGCGCTACAGTGCTCTGGACCATTGCAGGCCAGAGCAGCTGATTTAACAGAGCACTGCAGTGACATGAGGATGGCGCCAGCTCCGGTGGGTGAATGGGAGCTGCGCTGCCCTGGCAGTCCTTCTCACTCACTTGGCCACGAACGGCCACGAACGGCCAGGTTCTATAGACAGGAAAAGTGGACAGAGGCAAGCACACTGGTAGATGAGGGTGGCCTTTGTATGGGTCGCTACTCTGAGTGCAGTTCCCTGAGCACCGTGCCTCAGGAAAGCCAGACTTCTACTGCAGGACTCAGGGGATATCTTTGCAGCCACACGAGGCTGACACCCTTTCAATCTGGGCTTCTGGGGTCTTCTGGGAATTATGTGCATAATAGGTTTCCCGCCTTAAGTTGAAACTGCAGTTCCATCTTCTGCTAAAAGAGGGCAGCAGAGTGCTTTCTTTGCGCAGAAAACAGACAAGCAATGCAATCATCTTATCTACCGTTTCCATTTTTCTTTTCCCATGCCTTTTAAAATATCAAGAGACACGTCTACAAAAGTGCCATGCATTGGCCGGGAATCAAACCCGGGCCTCCCGCGTGGCAGGCGAGAATTCTACCACTGAACCACCAATGCCTTACATGCTGCACACTGGCACTACAGTGCTCTGGACCATTGCAGGCCAGAGCAGCTGATTTAACAGAGCACTGCAGTGACATGAGGATGGCGCCAGCTCCGGTGGGTGAATGGGAGCTGCGCTGCCCTGGCAGTCCTTCTCACTCACTTGGCCACGAACGGCCAGGTTCTATAGACAGGAAAAGTGGACAGAGGCAAGCACACTGGTAGATGAGGGTGGCCTTTGTATGGGTCGCTACTCTGAGTGCAGTTCCCTGAGCACCGTGCCTCAGGAAAGCCAGACTTCTACCGCAGGACTCAGGGGATATCTTTGCAGCCACACAAGGCTGACACCCTTTCAATCTGGGCTTCTGGGGTCTTCTGGGAATTATTTGCATAATAGGTTTCCCGCCTTAAGTTGAAACTGCCGTTCCATCTTCTGCTAAAAGAGGGCAGCAGAGTGCTTTCTTTGCGCAGAAAACAGACAAGCAATGCAATCATCTTATCTACCGTTTCCATTTTTCTTTTCCCATGCCTTTTAAAATATCAAGAGACACGTCTACAAAAGTGCCATGCATTGGCCGGGAATCAAACCCGGGCCTCCCGCGTGGCAGGCGAGAATTCTACCACTGAACCACCAATGCCTTACATGCTGCACACTGGCGCTACAGTGCTCTGGACCATTGCAGGCCAGAGCAGCTGATTTAACAGAGCACTGCAGTGACATGAGGATGGCGCCAGCTCCGGTGGGTGAATGGGAGCTGCGCTGCCCTGGCAGTCCTTCTCACTCACTTGGCCACGAACGGCCAGGTTCTATAGACAGGAAAAGTGGACAGAGGCAAGCACACTGGTAGATGAGGGTGGCCTTTGTATGGGTCGCTACTCTGAGTGCAGTTCCCTGAGCACCGTGCCTCAGGAAAGCCAGACTTCTACCGCAGGACTCAGGGGATATCTTTGCAGCCACACAAGGCTGACACCCTTTCAATCTGGGCTTCTGGGGTCTTCTGGGAATTATTTGCATAATAGGTTTCCCGCCTTAAATTGAAACTGCCGTTCCATCTTCTGCTAAAAGAGGGCAGCAGAGTGCTTTCTTTGCGCAGAAAACAGACAAGCAATGCAATCATCTTATCTACCGTTTCCATTTTTCTTTTCCCATGCCTTTTAAAATATCAAGAGACACGTCTACAAAAGTGCCATGCATTGGCCGGGAATCGAACCAGGGCCTCCCACTTGGGAAGCGAGAATTCTACCACTGAGCTACCAATGCCTGACAAGCAGCATTACTGCGGTAGAGCACTTGATTTAACACACCTGCCAGTTCCATGCGAATGGTCACTCGTAAACTCTTGACTTCTGCTGAAAGCCTCATTGAAGGCCTTTGCAGACGTGTGAGACTGGCACCTACTCGGGCTGGGCCTCTATGAGCTGTTTGCATAATCTGAGATTGCCCTGCTTCCAGTCAAGGCGCAGCGGCCCCTTCTACTAAAAGGGATCAGCAGAGTGATCGCTAGTAGCAGAAATAAGGCAAGCAAGGCAATCAAGGCTTGTTTTTTTGTTCGGTCTCTTCCTTTTCACGATGCTTCAAAGTCAACGAAAGGTACATGTGCAAAACGCTCATGCATTGGCCGGGAATCGAACCCGGGCCTCCCGCGTGGCAGGCGAGAATTCTACCACTGAACCACCAATGCCTTACATGCTGCACACTGGCGCTACAGTGCTCTGGACCATTGCAGCCCAGAGCAGCTGATTTAACAGAGCACTGCAGTGACATGAGGATGGCGCCAGCTCCGGTGGGTGAATGGGAGCTGCGCTGCCCTGGCAGTCCTTCTCACTCACTTGGCCACGAACGGCCACGAACGGCCAGGTTCTATAGACAGGAAAAGTGGACAGAGGCAAGCACACTGGTAGATGAGGGTGGCCTTTGTATGGGTCGCTACTCTGAGTGCAGTTCCCTGAGCACCGTGCCTCAGGAAAGCCAGACTTCTACCGCAGGACTCAGGGGATATCTTTGCAGCCACACGAGGCTGACACCCTTTCAATCTGGGCTTCTGGGGTCTTCTGGGAATTATTTGCATAATAGAAGGTTTCCCGCCTTAAGTTGAAACTGCAGTTCCATCTTCTGCTAAAAGAGGGCAGCAGATTGCTTTCTTTGCGCAGAAAACAGACAAGCAATGCAATCATCTTATCTACCGTTTCCATTTTTCTTTTCCCATGCCTTTTAAAATATCAAGAGACACGTCTACAAAAGTGCCATGCATTGGCCGGGAATCGAACCCGGGCCTCCCGCTTGGGAAGCGAGAATTCTACCACTGAACTACCAATGCTTGACAAGCAGCATTACTGCGGTAGAGCGCTTGATTTAACACACCTGCCAGTTCCATGCGAATGGTCACTCGTAAACTCTTGACTTCTGCTGAAAGCCTCATTGAAGGCCTTTGCAGACGTGTGAGACTGGCACCTACTCGGGCTGGGCCTCTATGAGCGTTTTGCATAATCTGAGATTGCCCTGCTTCCAGTCAAGGCGCAGCGGCCCCTTCTACTAAAAGGGATCAGCAGAGTGATCGCTAGTAGCAGAAATAAGGCAAGCAAGGCAATCAAGGCTTGTTTTTTTGTTCGGTCTCTTCCTTTTCACGATGCTTCAAAGTCAACGAAAGGTACATGTGCAAAACGCTCATGCATTGGCCGGGAATCGAACCCGGGCCTCCCGCGTGGCAGGCGAGAATTCTACCACTGAACCACCATTGCCTTACATGCTGCACACTGGCGCTACAGTGCTCTGGACCATTGCAGCCCAGAGCAGCTGATTTAACAGAGCACTGCAGTGGCATGAGGATGGCGCCAGCTCCGGTGGGTGAATGGGAGCTGCGCTGCCCTGGCAGTCCTTCTCACTCACTTGGCCACGAACGGCCACGAACGGCCAGGTTCTATAGACAGGAAAAGTGGACAGAGGCAAGCACACTGGTAGATGAGGGTGGCCTTTGTATGGGTCGCTACTCTGAGTGCAGTTCCCTGAGCACCGTGCCTCAGGAAAGCCAGACTTCTACCGCAGGACTCAGGGGATATCTTTGCAGCCACACGAGGCTGACACCCTTTCAATCTGGGCTTCTGGGGTCTTCTGGGAATTATTTGCATAATAGGTTTCCCGCCTTAAGTTGAAACTGCCGTTCCATCTTCTGCTAAAAGAGGGCAGCAGAGTGCTTTCTTTGCGCAGAAAACAGACAAGCAATGCAATCATCTTATCTACCGTTTCCATTTTTCTTTTCCCATGCCTTTTAAAATATCAAGAGACACGTCTACAAAAGTGCCATGCATTGGCCGGGAATCGAACCCGGGCCTCCCGCTTGGGAAGCGAGAATTCTACCACTGAACTACCAATGCCTGACAAGCAGCATTACTGCGGTAGAGCACTTGATTTAACACACCTGCCAGTTCCATGCGAATGGTCACTCGTAAACTCTTGACTTCTGCTGAAAGCCTCATTGAAGGCCTTTGCAGACGTGTGAGACTGGCACCTACTCGGGCTGGGCCTCTATGAGCTGTTTGCATAATCTGAGATTGCCCTGCTTCCAGTCAAGGCGCAGCGGCCCCTTCTACTAAAAGGGATCAGCAGAGTGATCGCTAGTAGCAGAAATAAGGCAAGCAAGGCAATCAAGGCTTGTTTTTTTGTTCGGTCTCTTCCTTTTCACGATGCTTCAAAGTCAACGAAAGGTACATGTGCAAAACGCTCATGCATTGGCCGGGAATCGAACCCGGGCCTCCCGCGTGGCAGGCGAGAATTCTACCACTGAACCACCAATGCCTTACATGCTGCACACTGGCGCTACAGTGCTCTGGACCATTGCAGCCCAGAGCAGCTGATTTAACAGAGCACTGCAGTGACATGAGGATGGCGCCAGCTCCGGTGGGTGAATGGGAGCTGCGCTGCCCTGGCAGTCCTTCTCACTCCCTTGGCCACGAACGGCCACGAACGGCCAGGTTCTATAGACAGGAAAAGTGGACAGAGGCAAGCACACTGGTAGATGAGGGTGGCCTTTGTATGGGTCGCTACTCTGAGTGCAGTTCCCTGAGCACCGTGCCTCAGGAAAGCCAGACTTCTACTGCAGGACTCAGGGGATATCTTTGCAGCCACACGAGGCTGACACCCTTTCAATCTGGGCTTCTGGGGTCTTCTGGGAATTATTTGCATAATAGAAGGTTTCCCGCCTTAAGTTGAAACTGCAGTTCCATCTTCTGCTAAAAGAGGGCAGCAGATTGCTTTCTTTGCGCAGAAAACAGACAAGCAATGCAATCATCTTATCTACCGTTTCCATTTTTCTTTTCCCATGCCTTTTAAAATATCAAGAGACACGTCTACAAAAGTGCCATGCATTGGCCGGGAATCGAACCCGGGCCTCCCGCTTGGGAAGCGAGAATTCTACCACTGAACTACCAAAGCTTGACAAGCAGCATTACTGCCGTAGAGCGCTTGATTTAACACACATGCCAGTTCCATGCGAATGGTCACTCGTAAACTCTTGACTTCTGCTGAAAGCCTCATTGAAGGCCTTTGCAGACGTGTGAGACTGGCACCTACTCGGGCTGGGCCTCTATGAGCTGTTTGCATAATCTGAGATTGCCCTGCTTCCAGTCAAGGCGCAGCGGCCCCTTCTACTAAAAGGGATCAGCAGAGTGATCGCTAGTAGCAGAAATAAGGCAAGCAAGGCAATCAAGGCTTGTTTTTTTGTTTGGTCTCTTCCTTTTCACGATGCTTCAAAGTCAATGAAAGGTACATGTGCAAAACGCTCATGCATTGGCCGGGAATCGAACCCGGGCCTCCCGCGTGGCAGGCGAGAATTCTACCACTGAACCACCAATGCCTTACATGCTGCACACTGGCGCTACAGTGCTCTGGACCATTACAGCCCAGAGCAGCTGATTTAACAGAGCACTGCAGTGACATGAGGATGGCGCCAGCTCCGGTGGGTGAATGGGAGCTGCGCTGCCCTGGCAGTCCTTCTCACTCACTTGGCCACGAACGGCCAGGTTCTATAGACAGGAAAAGTGGACAGAGGCAAGCACACTGGTAGATGAGGGTGGACTTTGTATGGGTCGCTACTCTGAGTGCAGTTCCCTGAGCACCGTGCCTCAGGAAAGCCAGACTTCTACTGCAGGACTCAGGGGATATCTTTGCAGCCACACGAGGCTGACACCCTTTCAATCTGGGCTTCTGGGGTCTTCTGGGAATTATTTGCATAATAGAAGGTTTCCCGCCTTAAGTTGAAACTGCAGTTCCATCTTCTGCTAAAAGAGGGCAGCAGAGTGCTTTCTTTGCGCAGAAAACAGACAAGCAATGCAATCATCTTATCTACCGTTTCCATTTTTCTTTTCCCATGCCTTTTAAAATATCAAGAGACACGTCTACAAAAGTGCCATGCATTGGCCGGGAATCGAACCCGGGCCTCCCGCTTGGGAAGCGAGAATTCTACCACTGAACTACCAATGCCTGACAAGCAGCATTACTGCGGTAGAGCGCTTGATTTAACACACCTGCCAGTTCCATGCGAATGGTCACTCGTAAACTCTTGACTTCTGCTGAAAGCCTCATTGAAGGCCTTTGCAGACGTGTGAGACTGTCACCTACTCGGGCTGGGCCTCTATGAGCTGTTTGCATAATCTGAGATTGCCCTGCTTCCAGTCAAGGCGCAGCGGCCCCTTCTACTAAAAGGGAACAGCAGAGTGATCGCTAGTAGCAGAAATAAGGCAAGCAAGGCAATCAAGGCTTGTTTTTTTGTTCGGTCTCTTCCTTTTCACGATGCTTCAAAGTCAACGAAAGGTACATGTGCAAAACGCTCATGCATTGGCCGGGAATCGAACCCGGGCCTCCCGCGTGGCAGGCGAGAATTCTACCACTGAACCACCAATACCTTACATGCTGCACACTGGCGCTACAGTGCTCTGGACCATTGCAGGCCAGAGCAGCTGATTTAACAGAGCACTGCAGTGACATGAGGATGGCGCCAGCTCCGGTGGGTGAATGGGAGCTGCGCTGCCCTGGCAGTCCTTCTCACTCACTTGGCCACGAACGGCCACGAACGGCCAGGTTCTATAGACAGGAAAAGTGGACAGAGGCAAGCACACTGGTAGATGAGGGTGGCCTTTGTATGGGTCGCTACTCTGAGTGCAGTTCCCTGAGCACCGTGCCTCAGGAAAGCCAGACTTCTACTGCAGGACTCAGGGGATATCTTTGCAGCCACACGAGGCTGACACCCTTTCAATCTGGGCTTCTGGGGTCTTCTGGGAATTATGTGCATAATAGGTTTCCCGCCTTAAGTTGAAACTGCAGTTCCATCTTCTGCTAAAAGAGGGCAGCAGAGTGCTTTCTTTGCGCAGAAAACAGACAAGCAATGCAATCATCTTATCTACCGTTTCCATTTTTCTTTTCCCATGCCTTTTAAAATATCAAGAGACACGTCTACAAAAGTGCCATGCATTGGCCGGGAATCAAACCCGGGCCTCCCGCGTGGCAGGCGAGAATTCTACCACTGAACCACCAATGCCTTACATGCTGCACACTGGCACTACAGTGCTCTGGACCATTGCAGGCCAGAGCAGCTGATTTAACAGAGCACTGCAGTGACATGAGGATGGCGCCAGCTCCGGTGGGTGAATGGGAGCTGCGCTGCCCTGGCAGTCCTTCTCACTCACTTGGCCACGAACGGCCAGGTTCTATAGACAGGAAAAGTGGACAGAGGCAAGCACACTGGTAGATGAGGGTGGCCTTTGTATGGGTCGCTACTCTGAGTGCAGTTCCCTGAGCACCGTGCCTCAGGAAAGCCAGACTTCTACCGCAGGACTCAGGGGATATCTTTGCAGCCACACAAGGCTGACACCCTTTCAATCTGGGCTTCTGGGGTCTTCTGGGAATTATTTGCATAATAGGTTTCCCGCCTTAAGTTGAAACTGCCGTTCCATCTTCTGCTAAAAGAGGGCAGCAGAGTGCTTTCTTTGCGCAGAAAACAGACAAGCAATGCAATCATCTTATCTACCGTTTCCATTTTTCTTTTCCCATGCCTTTTAAAATATCAAGAGACACGTCTACAAAAGTGCCATGCATTGGCCGGGAATCAAACCCGGGCCTCCCGCGTGGCAGGCGAGAATTCTACCACTGAACCACCAATGCCTTACATGCTGCACACTGGCGCTACAGTGCTCTGGACCATTGCAGGCCAGAGCAGCTGATTTAACAGAGCACTGCAGTGACATGAGGATGGCGCCAGCTCCGGTGGGTGAATGGGAGCTGCGCTGCCCTGGCAGTCCTTCTCACTCACTTGGCCACGAACGGCCAGGTTCTATAGACAGGAAAAGTGGACAGAGGCAAGCACACTGGTAGATGAGGGTGGCCTTTGTATGGGTCGCTACTCTGAGTGCAGTTCCCTGAGCACCGTGCCTCAGGAAAGCCAGACTTCTACCGCAGGACTCAGGGGATATCTTTGCAGCCACACAAGGCTGACACCCTTTCAATCTGGGCTTCTGGGGTCTTCTGGGAATTATTTGCATAATAGGTTTCCCGCCTTAAATTGAAACTGCCGTTCCATCTTCTGCTAAAAGAGGGCAGCAGAGTGCTTTCTTTGCGCAGAAAACAGACAAGCAATGCAATCATCTTATCTACCGTTTCCATTTTTCTTTTCCCATGCCTTTTAAAATATCAAGAGACACGTCTACAAAAGTGCCATGCATTGGCCGGGAATCGAACCAGGGCCTCCCACTTGGGAAGCGAGAATTCTACCACTGAGCTACCAATGCCTGACAAGCAGCATTACTGCGGTAGAGCACTTGATTTAACACACCTGCCAGTTCCATGCGAATGGTCACTCGTAAACTCTTGACTTCTGCTGAAAGCCTCATTGAAGGCCTTTGCAGACGTGTGAGACTGGCACCTACTCGGGCTGGGCCTCTATGAGCTGTTTGCATAATCTGAGATTGCCCTGCTTCCAGTCAAGGCGCAGCGGCCCCTTCTACTAAAAGGGATCAGCAGAGTGATCGCTAGTAGCAGAAATAAGGCAAGCAAGGCAATCAAGGCTTGTTTTTTTGTTCGGTCTCTTCCTTTTCACGATGCTTCAAAGTCAACGAAAGGTACATGTGCAAAACGCTCATGCATTGGCCGGGAATCGAACCCGGGCCTCCCGCGTGGCAGGCGAGAATTCTACCACTGAACCACCAATGCCTTACATGCTGCACACTGGCGCTACAGTGCTCTGGACCATTGCAGCCCAGAGCAGCTGATTTAACAGAGCACTGCAGTGACATGAGGATGGCGCCAGCTCCGGTGGGTGAATGGGAGCTGCGCTGCCCTGGCAGTCCTTCTCACTCACTTGGCCACGAACGGCCACGAACGGCCAGGTTCTATAGACAGGAAAAGTGGACAGAGGCAAGCACACTGGTAGATGAGGGTGGCCTTTGTATGGGTCGCTACTCTGAGTGCAGTTCCCTGAGCACCGTGCCTCAGGAAAGCCAGACTTCTACCGCAGGACTCAGGGGATATCTTTGCAGCCACACGAGGCTGACACCCTTTCAATCTGGGCTTCTGGGGTCTTCTGGGAATTATTTGCATAATAGAAGGTTTCCCGCCTTAAGTTGAAACTGCAGTTCCATCTTCTGCTAAAAGAGGGCAGCAGATTGCTTTCTTTGCGCAGAAAACAGACAAGCAATGCAATCATCTTATCTACCGTTTCCATTTTTCTTTTCCCATGCCTTTTAAAATATCAAGAGACACGTCTACAAAAGTGCCATGCATTGGCCGGGAATCGAACCCGGGCCTCCCGCTTGGGAAGCGAGAATTCTACCACTGAACTACCAATGCTTGACAAGCAGCATTACTGCGGTAGAGCGCTTGATTTAACACACCTGCCAGTTCCATGCGAATGGTCACTCGTAAACTCTTGACTTCTGCTGAAAGCCTCATTGAAGGCCTTTGCAGACGTGTGAGACTGGCACCTACTCGGGCTGGGCCTCTATGAGCGTTTTGCATAATCTGAGATTGCCCTGCTTCCAGTCAAGGCGCAGCGGCCCCTTCTACTAAAAGGGATCAGCAGAGTGATCGCTAGTAGCAGAAATAAGGCAAGCAAGGCAATCAAGGCTTGTTTTTTTGTTCGGTCTCTTCCTTTTCACGATGCTTCAAAGTCAACGAAAGGTACATGTGCAAAACGCTCATGCATTGGCCGGGAATCGAACCCGGGCCTCCCGCGTGGCAGGCGAGAATTCTACCACTGAACCACCATTGCCTTACATGCTGCACACTGGCGCTACAGTGCTCTGGACCATTGCAGCCCAGAGCAGCTGATTTAACAGAGCACTGCAGTGGCATGAGGATGGCGCCAGCTCCGGTGGGTGAATGGGAGCTGCGCTGCCCTGGCAGTCCTTCTCACTCACTTGGCCACGAACGGCCACGAACGGCCAGGTTCTATAGACAGGAAAAGTGGACAGAGGCAAGCACACTGGTAGATGAGGGTGGCCTTTGTATGGGTCGCTACTCTGAGTGCAGTTCCCTGAGCACCGTGCCTCAGGAAAGCCAGACTTCTACCGCAGGACTCAGGGGATATCTTTGCAGCCACACGAGGCTGACACCCTTTCAATCTGGGCTTCTGGGGTCTTCTGGGAATTATTTGCATAATAGGTTTCCCGCCTTAAGTTGAAACTGCCGTTCCATCTTCTGCTAAAAGAGGGCAGCAGAGTGCTTTCTTTGCGCAGAAAACAGACAAGCAATGCAATCATCTTATCTACCGTTTCCATTTTTCTTTTCCCATGCCTTTTAAAATATCAAGAGACACGTCTACAAAAGTGCCATGCATTGGCCGGGAATCGAACCCGGGCCTCCCGCTTGGGAAGCGAGAATTCTACCACTGAACTACCAATGCCTGACAAGCAGCATTACTGCGGTAGAGCACTTGATTTAACACACCTGCCAGTTCCATGCGAATGGTCACTCGTAAACTCTTGACTTCTGCTGAAAGCCTCATTGAAGGCCTTTGCAGACGTGTGAGACTGGCACCTACTCGGGCTGGGCCTCTATGAGCTGTTTGCATAATCTGAGATTGCCCTGCTTCCAGTCAAGGCGCAGCGGCCCCTTCTACTAAAAGGGATCAGCAGAGTGATCGCTAGTAGCAGAAATAAGGCAAGCAAGGCAATCAAGGCTTGTTTTTTTGTTCGGTCTCTTCCTTTTCACGATGCTTCAAAGTCAACGAAAGGTACATGTGCAAAACGCTCATGCATTGGCCGGGAATCGAACCCGGGCCTCCCGCGTGGCAGGCGAGAATTCTACCACTGAACCACCAATGCCTTACATGCTGCACACTGGCGCTACAGTGCTCTGGACCATTGCAGCCCAGAGCAGCTGATTTAACAGAGCACTGCAGTGACATGAGGATGGCGCCAGCTCCGGTGGGTGAATGGGAGCTGCGCTGCCCTGGCAGTCCTTCTCACTCCCTTGGCCACGAACGGCCACGAACGGCCAGGTTCTATAGACAGGAAAAGTGGACAGAGGCAAGCACACTGGTAGATGAGGGTGGCCTTTGTATGGGTCGCTACTCTGAGTGCAGTTCCCTGAGCACCGTGCCTCAGGAAAGCCAGACTTCTACTGCAGGACTCAGGGGATATCTTTGCAGCCACACGAGGCTGACACCCTTTCAATCTGGGCTTCTGGGGTCTTCTGGGAATTATTTGCATAATAGAAGGTTTCCCGCCTTAAGTTGAAACTGCAGTTCCATCTTCTGCTAAAAGAGGGCAGCAGATTGCTTTCTTTGCGCAGAAAACAGACAAGCAATGCAATCATCTTATCTACCGTTTCCATTTTTCTTTTCCCATGCCTTTTAAAATATCAAGAGACACGTCTACAAAAGTGCCATGCATTGGCCGGGAATCGAACCCGGGCCTCCCGCTTGGGAAGCGAGAATTCTACCACTGAACTACCAAAGCTTGACAAGCAGCATTACTGCCGTAGAGCGCTTGATTTAACACACATGCCAGTTCCATGCGAATGGTCACTCGTAAACTCTTGACTTCTGCTGAAAGCCTCATTGAAGGCCTTTGCAGACGTGTGAGACTGGCACCTACTCGGGCTGGGCCTCTATGAGCTGTTTGCATAATCTGAGATTGCCCTGCTTCCAGTCAAGGCGCAGCGGCCCCTTCTACTAAAAGGGATCAGCAGAGTGATCGCTAGTAGCAGAAATAAGGCAAGCAAGGCAATCAAGGCTTGTTTTTTTGTTCGGTCTCTTCCTTTTCACGATGCTTCAAAGTCAACGAAAGGTACATGTGCAAAACGCTCATGCATTGGCCGGGAATCGAACCCGGGCCTCCCGCGTGGCAGGCGAGAATTCTACCACTGAACCACCAATGCCTTACATGCTGCACACTGGCGCTACAGTGCTCTGGACCATTGCAGCCCAGAGCAGCTGATTTAACAGAGCACTGCAGTGACATGAGGATGGCGCCAGCTCCGGTGGGTGAATGGGAGCTGCGCTGCCCTGGCAGTCCTTCTCACTCACTTGGCCACGAACGGCCACGAACGGCCAGGTTCTATAGACAGGAAAAGTGGACAGAGGCAAGCACACTGGTAGATGAGGGTGGCCTTTGTATGGGTCGCTACTCTGAGTGCAGTTCCCTGAGCACCGTGCCTCAGGAAAGCCAGACTTCTACCGCAGGACTCAGGGGATATCTTTGCAGCCACACGAGGCTGACACCCTTTCAATCTGGGCTTCTGGGGTCTTCTGGGAATTATTTGCATAATAGAAGGTTTCCCGCCTTAAGTTGAAACTGCAGTTCCATCTTCTGCTAAAAGAGGGCAGCAGATTGCTTTCTTTGCGCAGAAAACAGACAAGCAATGCAATCATCTTATCTACCGTTTCCATTTTTCTTTTCCCATGCCTTTTAAAATATCAAGAGACACGTCTACAAAAGTGCCATGCATTGGCCGGGAATCGAACCCGGGCCTCCCGCTTGGGAAGCGAGAATTCTACCACTGAACTACCAATGCTTGACAAGCAGCATTACTGCGGTAGAGCGCTTGATTTAACACACCTGCCAGTTCCATGCGAATGGTCACTCGTAAACTCTTGACTTCTGCTGAAAGCCTCATTGAAGGCCTTTGCAGACGTGTGAGACTGGCACCTACTCGGGCTGGGCCTCTATGAGCGTTTTGCATAATCTGAGATTGCCCTGCTTCCAGTCAAGGCGCAGCGGCCCCTTCTACTAAAAGGGATCAGCAGAGTGATCGCTAGTAGCAGAAATAAGGCAAGCAAGGCAATCAAGGCTTGTTTTTTTGTTCGGTCTCTTCCTTTTCACGATGCTTCAAAGTCAACGAAAGGTACATGTGCAAAACGCTCATGCATTGGCCGGGAATCGAACCCGGGCCTCCCGCGTGGCAGGCGAGAATTCTACCACTGAACCACCAATGCCTTACATGCTGCACACTGGCGCTACAGTGCTCTGGACCATTGCAGCCCAGAGCAGCTGATTTAACAGAGCACTGCAGTGGCATGAGGATGGCGCCAGCTCCGGTGGGTGAATGGGAGCTGCGCTGCCCTGGCAGTCCTTCTCACTCACTTGGCCACGAACGGCCACGAACGGCCAGGTTCTATAGACAGGAAAAGTGGACAGAGGCAAGCACACTGGTAGATGAGGGTGGCCTTTGTATGGGTCGCTACTCTGAGTGCAGTTCCCTGAGCACCGTGCCTCAGGAAAGCCAGACTTCTACTGCAGGACTCAGGGGATATCTTTGCAGCCACACGAGGCTGACACCCTTTCAATCTGGGCTTCTGGGGTCTTCTGGGAATTATTTGCATAATAGAAGGTTTCCCGCCTTAAGTTGAAACTGCAGTTCCATCTTCTGCTAAAAGAGGGCAGCAGATTGCTTTCTTTGCGCAGAAAACAGACAAGCAATGCAATCATCTTATCTACCGTTTCCATTTTTCTTTTCCCATGCCTTTTAAAATATCAAGAGACACGTCTACAAAAGTGCCATGCATTGGCCGGGAATCGAACCCAGGCCTCCCGCTTGGGAAGCGAGAATTCTACCACTGAACTACCAATGCTTGACAAGCAGCATTACTGCGGTAGAGCGCTTGATTTAACACACCTGCCAGTTCCATGCGAATGGTCACTCGTAAACTCTTGACTTCTGCTGAAAGCCTCATTGAAGGCCTTTGCAGACGTGTGAGACTGGCACCTACTCGGGCTGGGCCTCTATGAGCGTTTTGCATAATCTGAGATTGCCCTGCTTCCAGTCAAGGCGCAGCGGCCCCTTCTACTAAAAGGGATCAGCAGAGTGATCGCTAGTAGCAGAAATAAGGCAAGCAAGGCAATCAAGGCTTGTTTTTTTGTTCGGTCTCTTCCTTTTCACGATGCTTCAAAGTCAACGAAAGGTACATGTGCAAAACGCTCATGCATTGGCCGGGAATCGAACCCGGGCCTCCCGCGTGGCAGGCGAGAATTCTACCACTGAACCACCAATGCCTTACATGCTGCACACTGGCGCTACAGTGCTCTGGACCATTGCAGCCCAGAGCAGCTGATTTAACAGAGCACTGCAGTGACATGAGGATGGCGCCAGCTCCGGTGGGTGAATGGGAGCTGCGCTGCCCTGGCAGTCCTTCTCACTCACTTGGCCACGAACGGCCACGAACGGCCAGGTTCTATAGACAGGAAAAGTGGACAGAGGCAAGCACACTGGTAGATGAGGGTGGCCTTTGTATGGGTCGCTACTCTGAGTGCAGTTCCCTGAGCACCGTGCCTCAGGAAAGCCAGACTTCTACCGCAGGACTCAGGGGATATCTTTGCAGCCACACGAGGCTGACACCCTTTCAATCTGGGCTTCTGGGGTCTTCTGGGAATTATTTGCATAATAGGTTTCCCGCCTTAAGTTGAAACTGCCGTTCCATCTTCTGCTAAAAGAGGGCAGCAGAGTGCTTTCTTTGCGCAGAAAACAGACAAGCAATGCAATCATCTTATCTACCGTTTCCATTTTTCTTTTCCCATGCCTTTTAAAATATCAAGAGACACGTCTACAAAAGTGCCATGCATTGGCCGGGAATCGAACCCGGGCCTCCCGCTTGGGAAGCGAGAATTCTACCACTGAACTACCAATGCCTGACAAGCAGCATTACTGCGGTAGAGCGCTTGATTTAACACACCTGCCAGTTCCATGCGAATGGTCACTCGTAAACTCTTGACTTCTGCTGAAAGCCTCATTGAAGGCCTTTGCAGACGTGTGAGACTGGCACCTACTCGGGCTGGGCCTCTATGAGCTGTTTGCATAATCTGAGATTGCCCTGCTTCCAGTCAAGGCGCAGCGGCCCCTTCTACTAAAAGGGATCAGCAGAGTGATCGCTAGTAGCAGAAATAAGGCAAGCAAGGCAATCAAGGCTTGTTTTTTTGTTCGGTCTCTTCCTTTTCACAATGCTTCAAAGTCAACGAAAGGTACATGTGCAAAACGCTCATGCATTGGCCGGGAATCGAACCCGGGCCTCCCGCGTGGCAGGCGAGAATTCTACCACTGAACCACCAATGCCTTACATGCTGCACACTGGCGCTACAGTGCTCTGGACCATTGCAGCCCAGAGCAGCTGATTTAACAGAGCACTGCAGTGACATGAGGATGGCGCCAGCTCCGGTGGGTGAATGGGAGCTGCGCTGCCCTGGCAGTCCTTCTCACTCACTTGGCCACGAACGGCCACGAACGGCCAGGTTCTATAGACAGGAAAAGTGGACAGAGGCAAGCACACTGGTAGATGAGGGTGGCCTTTGTATGGGTCGCTACTCTGAGTGCAGTTCCCTGAGCACCGTGCCTCAGGAAAGCCAGACTTCTACCGCAGGACTCAGGGGATATCTTTGCACCCACACGAGGCTGACACCCTTTCAATCTGGGCTTCTGGGGTCTTCTGGGAATTATTTGCATAATAGGTTTCCCGCCTTAAGTTGAAACTGCCGTTCCATCTTCTGCTAAAAGAGGGCAGCAGAGTGCTTTCTTTGCGCAGAAAACAGACAAGCAATGCAATCATCTTATCTACCGTTTCCATTTTTCTTTTCCCATGCCTTTTAAAATATCAAGAGACACGTCTACAAAAGTGCCATGCATTGGCCAGGAATCGAACCCGGGCCTCCCGCTTGGGAAGCGAGAATTCTACCACTGAACTACCAATGCCTGACAAGCAGCATTACTGCGGTAGAGCACTTGATTTAACACACCTGCCAGTTCCATGCGAATGGTCACTCGTAAACTCTTGACTTCTGCTGAAAGCCTCATTGAAGGCCTTTGCAGACGTGTGAGACTGGCACCTACTCGGGCTGGGCCTCTATGAGCTGTTTGCATAATCTGAGATTGCCCTGCTTCCAGTCAAGGCGCAGCGGCCCCTTCTACTAAAAGGGATCAGCAGAGTGATCGCTAGTAGCAGAAATAAGGCAAGCAAGGCAATCAAGGCTTGTTTTTTTGTTCGGTCTCTTCCTTTTCACGATGCTTCAAAGTCAACGAAAGGTACATGTGCAAAACGCTCATGCATTGGCCGGGAATCGAACCCGGGCCTCCCGCGTGGCAGGCGAGAATTCTACCACTGAACCACCAATGCCTTACATGCTGCACACTGGCGCTACAGTGCTCTGGACCATTGCAGCCCAGAGCAGCTGATTTAACAGAGCACTGCAGTGACATGAGGATGGCGCCAGCTCCGGTGGGTGAATGGGAGCTGCGCTGCCCTGGCAGTCCTTCTCACTCACTTGGCCACGAACGGCCACGAACGGCCAGGTTCTATAGACAGGAAAAGTGGACAGAGGCAAGCACACTGGTAGATGAGGGTGGCCTTTGTATGGGTCGCTACTCTGAGTGCAGTTCCCTGAGCACCGTGCCTCAGGAAAGCCAGACTTCTACCGCAGGACTCAGGGGATATCTTTGCAGCCACACGAGGCTGACACCCTTTCAATCTGGGCTTCTGGGGTCTTCTGGGAATTATTTGCATAATAGAAGGTTTCCCGCCTTAAGTTGAAACTGCAGTTCCATCTTCTGCTAAAAGAGGGCAGCAGATTGCTTTCTTTGCGCAGAAAACAGACAAGCAATGCAATCATCTTATCTACCGTTTCCATTTTTCTTTTCCCATGCCTTTTAAAATATCAAGAGACACGTCTACAAAAGTGCCATGCATTGGCCGGGAATCGAACCCGGGCCTCCCGCTTGGGAAGCGAGAATTCTACCACTGAACTACCAATGCTTGACAAGCAGCATTACTGCGGTAGAGCGCTTGATTTAACACACCTGCCAGTTCCATGCGAATGGTCACTCGTAAACTCTTGACTTCTGCTGAAAGCCTCATTGAAGGCCTTTGCAGACGTGTGAGACTGGCACCTACTCGGGCTGGGCCTCTATGAGCGTTTTGCATAATCTGAGATTGCCCTGCTTCCAGTCAAGGCGCAGCGGCCCCTTCTACTAAAAGGGATCAGCAGAGTGATCGCTAGTAGCAGAAATAAGGCAAGCAAGGCAATCAAGGCTTGTTTTTTTGTTCGGTCTCTTCCTTTTCACGATGCTTCAAAGTCAACGAAAGGTACATGTGCAAAACGCTCATGCATTGGCCGGGAATCGAACCCGGGCCTCCCGCGTGGCAGGCGAGAATTCTACCACTGAACCACCAATGCCTTACATGCTGCACACTGGCGCTACAGTGCTCTGGACCATTGCAGCCCAGAGCAGCTGATTTAACAGAGCACTGCAGTGGCATGAGGATGGCGCCAGCTCCGGTGGGTGAATGGGAGCTGCGCTGCCCTGGCAGTCCTTCTCACTCACTTGGCCACGAACGGCCACGAACGGCCAGGTTCTATAGACAGGAAAAGTGGACAGAGGCAAGCACACTGGTAGATGAGGGTGGCCTTTGTATGGGTCGCTACTCTGAGTGCAGTTCCCTGAGCACCGTGCCTCAGGAAAGCCAGACTTCTACCGCAGGACTCAGGGGATATCTTTGCAGCCACACGAGGCTGACACCCTTTCAATCTGGGCTTCTGGGGTCTTCTGGGAATTATTTGCATAATAGAAGGTTTCCCGCCTTAAGTTGAAACTGCAGTTCCATCTTCTGCTAAAAGAGGGCAGCAGATTGCTTTCTTTGCGCAGAAAACAGACAAGCAATGCAATCATCTTATCTACCGTTTCCATTTTTCTTTTCCCATGCCTTTTAAAATATCAAGAGACACGTCTACAAAAGTGCCATGCATTGGCCGGGAATCGAACCCGGGCCTCCCGCTTGGGAAGCGAGAATTCTACCACTGAACTACCAATGCTTGACAAGCAGCATTACTGCGGTAGAGCGCTTGATTTAACACACCTGCCAGTTCCATGCGAATGGTCACTCGTAAACTCTTGACTTCTGCTGAAAGCCTCATTGAAGGCCTTTGCAGACGTGTGAGACTGGCACCTACTCGGGCTGGGCCTCTATGAGCGTTTTGCATAATCTGAGATTGCCCTGCTTCCAGTCAAGGCGCAGCGGCCCCTTCTACTAAAAGGGATCAGCAGAGTGATCGCTAGTAGCAGAAATAAGGCAAGCAAGGCAATCAAGGCTTGTTTTTTTGTTCGGTCTCTTCCTTTTCACGATGCTTCAAAGTCAACGAAAGGTACATGTGCAAAACGCTCATGCATTGGCCGGGAATCGAACCCGGGCCTCCCGCGTGGCAGGCGAGAATTCTACCACTGAACCACCAATGCCTTACATGCTGCACACTGGCGCTACAGTGCTCTGGACCATTGCAGCCCAGAGCAGCTGATTTAACAGAGCACTGCAGTGGCATGAGGATGGCGCCAGCTCCGGTGGGTGAATGGGAGCTGCGCTGCCCTGGCAGTCCTTCTCACTCACTTGGCCACGAACGGCCACGAACGGCCAGGTTCTATAGACAGGAAAAGTGGACAGAGGCAAGCACACTGGTAGATGAGGGTGGCCTTTGTATGGGTCGCTACTCTGAGTGCAGTTCCCTGAGCACCGTGCCTCAGGAAAGCCAGACTTCTACCGCAGGACTCAGGGGATATCTTTGCAGCCACACGAGGCTGACACCCTTTCAATCTGGGCTTCTGGGGTCTTCTGGGAATTATTTGCATAATAGGTTTCCCGCCTTAAGTTGAAACTGCCGTTCCATCTTCTGCTAAAAGAGGGCAGCAGAGTGCTTTCTTTGCGCAGAAAACAGACAAGCAATGCAATCATCTTATCTACCGTTTCCATTTTTCTTTTCCCATGCCTTTTAAAATATCAAGAGACACGTCTACAAAAGTGCCATGCATTGGCCGGGAATCGAACCCGGGCCTCCCGCTTGGGAAGCGAGAATTCTACCACTGAACTACCAATGCCTGACAAGCAGCATTACTGCGGTAGAGCACTTGATTTAACACACCTGCCAGTTCCATGCGAATGGTCACTCGTAAACTCTTGACTTCTGCTGAAAGCCTCATTGAAGGCCTTTGCAGACGTGTGAGACTGGCACCTACTCGGGCTGGGCCTCTATGAGCTGTTTGCATAATCTGAGATTGCCCTGCTTCCAGTCAAGGCGCAGCGGCCCCTTCTACTAAAAGGGATCAGCAGAGTGATCGCTAGTAGCAGAAATAAGGCAAGCAAGGCAATCAAGGCTTGTTTTTTTGTTCGGTCTCTTCCTTTTCACGATGCTTCAAAGTCAACGAAAGGTACATGTGCAAAACGCTCATGCATTGGCCGGGAATCGAACCCGGGCCTCCCGCGTGGCAGGCGAGAATTCTACCACTGAACCACCAATGCCTTACATGCTGCACACTGGCGCTACAGTGCTCTGGACCATTGCAGCCCAGAGCAGCTGATTTAACAGAGCACTGCAGTGACATGAGGATGGCGCCAGCTCCGGTGGGTGAATGGGAGCTGCGCTGCCCTGGCAGTCCTTCTCACTCCCTTGGCCACGAACGGCCACGAACGGCCAGGTTCTATAGACAGGAAAAGTGGACAGAGGCAAGCACACTGGTAGATGAGGGTGGCCTTTGTATGGGTCGCTACTCTGAGTGCAGTTCCCTGAGCACCGTGCCTCAGGAAAGCCAGACTTCTACTGCAGGACTCAGGGGATATCTTTGCAGCCACACGAGGCTGACACCCTTTCAATCTGGGCTTCTGGGGTCTTCTGGGAATTATTTGCATAATAGAAGGTTTCCCGCCTTAAGTTGAAACTGCAGTTCCATCTTCTGCTAAAAGAGGGCAGCAGATTGCTTTCTTTGCGCAGAAAACAGACAAGCAATGCAATCATCTTATCTACCGTTTCCATTTTTCTTTTCCCATGCCTTTTAAAATATCAAGAGACACGTCTACAAAAGTGCCATGCATTGGCCGGGAATCGAACCCAGGCCTCCCGCTTGGGAAGCGAGAATTCTACCACTGAACTACCAATGCTTGACAAGCAGCATTACTGCGGTAGAGCGCTTGATTTAACACACCTGCCAGTTCCATGCGAATGGTCACTCGTAAACTCTTGACTTCTGCTGAAAGCCTCATTGAAGGCCTTTGCAGACGTGTGAGACTGGCACCTACTCGGGCTGGGCCTCTATGAGCGTTTTGCATAATCTGAGATTGCCCTGCTTCCAGTCAAGGCGCAGCGGCCCCTTCTACTAAAAGGGATCAGCAGAGTGATCGCTAGTAGCAGAAATAAGGCAAGCAAGGCAATCAAGGCTTGTTTTTTTGTTCGGTCTCTTCCTTTTCACGATGCTTCAAAGTCAACGAAAGGTACATGTGCAAAACGCTCATGCATTGGCCGGGAATCGAACCCGGGCCTCCCGCGTGGCAGGCGAGAATTCTACCACTGGACCACCAATGCCTTACATGCTGCACACTGGCGCTACAGTGCTCTGGACCATTGCAGCCCAGAGCAGCTGATTTAACAGAGCACTGCAGTGACATGAGGATGGCGCCAGCTCCGGTGGGTGAATGGGAGCTGCGCTGCCCTGGCAGTCCTTCTCACTCACTTGGCCACGAACGGCCACGAACGGCCAGGTTCTATAGACAGGAAAAGTGGACAGAGGCAAGCACACTGGTAGATGAGGGTGGCCTTTGTATGGGTCGCTACTCTGAGTGCAGTTCCCTGAGCACCGTGCCTCAGGAAAGCCAGACTTCTACCGCAGGACTCAGGGGATATCTTTGCAGCCACACGAGGCTGACACCCTTTCAATCTGGGCTTCTGGGGTCTTCTGGGAATTATTTGCATAATAGGTTTCCCGCCTTAAGTTGAAACTGCCGTTCCATCTTCTGCTAAAAGAGGGCAGCAGAGTGCTTTCTTTGCGCAGAAAACAGACAAGCAATGCAATCATCTTATCTACCGTTTCCATTTTTCTTTTCCCATGCCTTTTAAAATATCAAGAGACACGTCTACAAAAGTGCCATGCATTGGCCGGGAATCGAACCCGGGCCTCCCGCTTGGGAAGCGAGAATTCTACCACTGAACTACCAATGCCTGACAAGCAGCATTACTGCGGTAGAGCGCTTGATTTAACACACCTGCCAGTTCCATGCGAATGGTCACTCGTAAACTCTTGACTTCTGCTGAAAGCCTCATTGAAGGCCTTTGCAGACGTGTGAGACTGGCACCTACTCGGGCTGGGCCTCTATGAGCTGTTTGCATAATCTGAGATTGCCCTGCTTCCAGTCAAGGCGCAGCGGCCCCTTCTACTAAAAGGGATCAGCAGAGTGATCGCTAGTAGCAGAAATAAGGCAAGCAAGGCAATCAAGGCTTGTTTTTTTGTTCGGTCTCTTCCTTTTCACGATGCTTCAAAGTCAACGAAAGGTACATGTGCAAAACGCTCATGCATTGGCCGGGAATCGAACCCGGGCCTCCCGCGTGGCAGGCGAGAATTCTACCACTGAACCACCAATGCCTTACATGCTGCACACTGGCGCTACAGTGCTCTGGACCATTGCAGCCCAGAGCAGCTGATTTAACAGAGCACTGCAGTGACATGAGGATGGCGCCAGCTCCGGTGGGTGAATGGGAGCTGCGCTGCCCTGGCAGTCCTTCTCACTCACTTGGCCACGAACGGCCACGAACGGCCAGGTTCTATAGACAGGAAAAGTGGACAGAGGCAAGCACACTGGTAGATGAGGGTGGCCTTTGTATGGGTCGCTACTCTGAGTGCAGTTCCCTGAGCACCGTGCCTCAGGAAAGCCAGACTTCTACCGCAGGACTCAGGGGATATCTTTGCACCCACACGAGGCTGACACCCTTTCAATCTGGGCTTCTGGGGTCTTCTGGGAATTATTTGCATAATAGGTTTCCCGCCTTAAGTTGAAACTGCCGTTCCATCTTCTGCTAAAAGAGGGCAGCAGAGTGCTTTCTTTGCGCAGAAAACAGACAAGCAATGCAATCATCTTATCTACCGTTTCCATTTTTCTTTTCCCATGCCTTTTAAAATATCAAGAGACACGTCTACAAAAGTGCCATGCATTGGCCAGGAATCGAACCCGGGCCTCCCGCTTGGGAAGCGAGAATTCTACCACTGAACTACCAATGCCTGACAAGCAGCATTACTGCGGTAGAGCACTTGATTTAACACACCTGCCAGTTCCATGCGAATGGTCACTCGTAAACTCTTGACTTCTGCTGAAAGCCTCATTGAAGGCCTTTGCAGACGTGTGAGACTGGCACCTACTCGGGCTGGGCCTCTATGAGCTGTTTGCATAATCTGAGATTGCCCTGCTTCCAGTCAAGGCGCAGCGGCCCCTTCTACTAAAAGGGATCAGCAGAGTGATCGCTAGTAGCAGAAATAAGGCAAGCAAGGCAATCAAGGCTTGTTTTTTTGTTCGGTCTCTTCCTTTTCACGATGCTTCAAAGTCAACGAAAGGTACATGTGCAAAACGCTCATGCATTGGCCGGGAATCGAACCCGGGCCTCCCGCGTGGCAGGCGAGAATTCTACCACTGAACCACCAATGCCTTACATGCTGCACACTGGCGCTACAGTGCTCTGGACCATTGCAGCCCAGAGCAGCTGATTTAACAGAGCACTGCAGTGACATGAGGATGGCGCCAGCTCCGGTGGGTGAATGGGAGCTGCGCTGCCCTGGCAGTCCTTCTCACTCACTTGGCCACGAACGGCCACGAACGGCCAGGTTCTATAGACAGGAAAAGTGGACAGAGGCAAGCACACTGGTAGATGAGGGTGGCCTTTGTATGGGTCGCTACTCTGAGTGCAGTTCCCTGAGCACCGTGCCTCAGGAAAGCCAGACTTCTACCGCAGGACTCAGGGGATATCTTTGCAGCCACACGAGGCTGACACCCTTTCAATCTGGGCTTCTGGGGTCTTCTGGGAATTATTTGCATAATAGAAGGTTTCCCGCCTTAAGTTGAAACTGCAGTTCCATCTTCTGCTAAAAGAGGGCAGCAGATTGCTTTCTTTGCGCAGAAAACAGACAAGCAATGCAATCATCTTATCTACCGTTTCCATTTTTCTTTTCCCATGCCTTTTAAAATATCAAGAGACACGTCTACAAAAGTGCCATGCATTGGCCGGGAATCGAACCCGGGCCTCCCGCTTGGGAAGCGAGAATTCTACCACTGAACTACCAATGCTTGACAAGCAGCATTACTGCGGTAGAGCGCTTGATTTAACACACCTGCCAGTTCCATGCGAATGGTCACTCGTAAACTCTTGACTTCTGCTGAAAGCCTCATTGAAGGCCTTTGCAGACGTGTGAGACTGGCACCTACTCGGGCTGGGCCTCTATGAGCGTTTTGCATAATCTGAGATTGCCCTGCTTCCAGTCAAGGCGCAGCGGCCCCTTCTACTAAAAGGGATCAGCAGAGTGATCGCTAGTAGCAGAAATAAGGCAAGCAAGGCAATCAAGGCTTGTTTTTTTGTTCGGTCTCTTCCTTTTCACGATGCTTCAAAGTCAACGAAAGGTACATGTGCAAAACGCTCATGCATTGGCCGGGAATCGAACCCGGGCCTCCCGCGTGGCAGGCGAGAATTCTACCACTGAACCACCAATGCCTTACATGCTGCACACTGGCGCTACAGTGCTCTGGACCATTGCAGCCCAGAGCAGCTGATTTAACAGAGCACTGCAGTGGCATGAGGATGGCGCCAGCTCCGGTGGGTGAATGGGAGCTGCGCTGCCCTGGCAGTCCTTCTCACTCACTTGGCCACGAACGGCCACGAACGGCCAGGTTCTATAGACAGGAAAAGTGGACAGAGGCAAGCACACTGGTAGATGAGGGTGGCCTTTGTATGGGTCGCTACTCTGAGTGCAGTTCCCTGAGCACCGTGCCTCAGGAAAGCCAGACTTCTACCGCAGGACTCAGGGGATATCTTTGCAGCCACACGAGGCTGACACCCTTTCAATCTGGGCTTCTGGGGTCTTCTGGGAATTATTTGCATAATAGGTTTCCCGCCTTAAGTTGAAACTGCCGTTCCATCTTCTGCTAAAAGAGGGCAGCAGAGTGCTTTCTTTGCGCAGAAAACAGACAAGCAATGCAATCATCTTATCTACCGTTTCCATTTTTCTTTTCCCATGCCTTTTAAAATATCAAGAGACACGTCTACAAAAGTGCCATGCATTGGCCGGGAATCGAACCCGGGCCTCCCGCTTGGGAAGCGAGAATTCTACCACTGAACTACCAATGCCTGACAAGCAGCATTACTGCGGTAGAGCACTTGATTTAACACACCTGCCAGTTCCATGCGAATGGTCACTCGTAAACTCTTGACTTCTGCTGAAAGCCTCATTGAAGGCCTTTGCAGACGTGTGAGACTGGCACCTACTCGGGCTGGGCCTCTATGAGCTGTTTGCATAATCTGAGATTGCCCTGCTTCCAGTCAAGGCGCAGCGGCCCCTTCTACTAAAAGGGATCAGCAGAGTGATCGCTAGTAGCAGAAATAAGGCAAGCAAGGCAATCAAGGCTTGTTTTTTTGTTCGGTCTCTTCCTTTTCACGATGCTTCAAAGTCAACGAAAGGTACATGTGCAAAACGCTCATGCATTGGCCGGGAATCGAACCCGGGCCTCCCGCGTGGCAGGCGAGAATTCTACCACTGAACCACCAATGCCTTACATGCTGCACACTGGCGCTACAGTGCTCTGGACCATTGCAGCCCAGAGCAGCTGATTTAACAGAGCACTGCAGTGACATGAGGATGGCGCCAGCTCCGGTGGGTGAATGGGAGCTGCGCTGCCCTGGCAGTCCTTCTCACTCCCTTGGCCACGAACGGCCACGAACGGCCAGGTTCTATAGACAGGAAAAGTGGACAGAGGCAAGCACACTGGTAGATGAGGGTGGCCTTTGTATGGGTCGCTACTCTGAGTGCAGTTCCCTGAGCACCGTGCCTCAGGAAAGCCAGACTTCTACTGCAGGACTCAGGGGATATCTTTGCAGCCACACGAGGCTGACACCCTTTCAATCTGGGCTTCTGGGGTCTTCTGGGAATTATTTGCATAATAGAAGGTTTCCCGCCTTAAGTTGAAACTGCAGTTCCATCTTCTGCTAAAAGAGGGCAGCAGATTGCTTTCTTTGCGCAGAAAACAGACAAGCAATGCAATCATCTTATCTACCGTTTCCATTTTTCTTTTCCCATGCCTTTTAAAATATCAAGAGACACGTCTACAAAAGTGCCATGCATTGGCCGGGAATCGAACCCGGGCCTCCCGCTTGGGAAGCGAGAATTCTACCACTGAACTACCAAAGCTTGACAAGCAGCATTACTGCCGTAGAGCGCTTGATTTAACACACATGCCAGTTCCATGCGAATGGTCACTCGTAAACTCTTGACTTCTGCTGAAAGCCTCATTGAAGGCCTTTGCAGACGTGTGAGACTGGCACCTACTCGGGCTGGGCCTCTATGAGCTGTTTGCATAATCTGAGATTGCCCTGCTTCCAGTCAAGGCGCAGCGGCCCCTTCTACTAAAAGGGATCAGCAGAGTGATCGCTAGTAGCAGAAATAAGGCAAGCAAGGCAATCAAGGCTTGTTTTTTTGTTTGGTCTCTTCCTTTTCACGATGCTTCAAAGTCAATGAAAGGTACATGTGCAAAACGCTCATGCATTGGCCGGGAATCGAACCCGGGCCTCCCGCGTGGCAGGCGAGAATTCTACCACTGAACCACCAATGCCTTACATGCTGCACACTGGCGCTACAGTGCTCTGGACCATTACAGCCCAGAGCAGCTGATTTAACAGAGCACTGCAGTGACATGAGGATGGCGCCAGCTCCGGTGGGTGAATGGGAGCTGCGCTGCCCTGGCAGTCCTTCTCACTCACTTGGCCACGAACGGCCAGGTTCTATAGACAGGAAAAGTGGACAGAGGCAAGCACACTGGTAGATGAGGGTGGACTTTGTATGGGTCGCTACTCTGAGTGCAGTTCCCTGAGCACCGTGCCTCAGGAAAGCCAGACTTCTACTGCAGGACTCAGGGGATATCTTTGCAGCCACACGAGGCTGACACCCTTTCAATCTGGGCTTCTGGGGTCTTCTGGGAATTATTTGCATAATAGAAGGTTTCCCGCCTTAAGTTGAAACTGCAGTTCCATCTTCTGCTAAAAGAGGGCAGCAGAGTGCTTTCTTTGCGCAGAAAACAGACAAGCAATGCAATCATCTTATCTACCGTTTCCATTTTTCTTTTCCCATGCCTTTTAAAATATCAAGAGACACGTCTACAAAAGTGCCATGCATTGGCCGGGAATCGAACCCGGGCCTCCCGCTTGGGAAGCGAGAATTCTACCACTGAACTACCAATGCCTGACAAGCAGCATTACTGCGGTAGAGCGCTTGATTTAACACACCTGCCAGTTCCATGCGAATGGTCACTCGTAAACTCTTGACTTCTGCTGAAAGCCTCATTGAAGGCCTTTGCAGACGTGTGAGACTGTCACCTACTCGGGCTGGGCCTCTATGAGCTGTTTGCATAATCTGAGATTGCCCTGCTTCCAGTCAAGGCGCAGCGGCCCCTTCTACTAAAAGGGAACAGCAGAGTGATCGCTAGTAGCAGAAATAAGGCAAGCAAGGCAATCAAGGCTTGTTTTTTTGTTCGGTCTCTTCCTTTTCACGATGCTTCAAAGTCAACGAAAGGTACATGTGCAAAACGCTCATGCATTGGCCGGGAATCGAACCCGGGCCTCCCGCGTGGCAGGCGAGAATTCTACCACTGAACCACCAATACCTTACATGCTGCACACTGGCGCTACAGTGCTCTGGACCATTGCAGGCCAGAGCAGCTGATTTAACAGAGCACTGCAGTGACATGAGGATGGCGCCAGCTCCGGTGGGTGAATGGGAGCTGCGCTGCCCTGGCAGTCCTTCTCACTCACTTGGCCACGAACGGCCACGAACGGCCAGGTTCTATAGACAGGAAAAGTGGACAGAGGCAAGCACACTGGTAGATGAGGGTGGCCTTTGTATGGGTCGCTACTCTGAGTGCAGTTCCCTGAGCACCGTGCCTCAGGAAAGCCAGACTTCTACTGCAGGACTCAGGGGATATCTTTGCAGCCACACGAGGCTGACACCCTTTCAATCTGGGCTTCTGGGGTCTTCTGGGAATTATGTGCATAATAGGTTTCCCGCCTTAAGTTGAAACTGCAGTTCCATCTTCTGCTAAAAGAGGGCAGCAGAGTGCTTTCTTTGCGCAGAAAACAGACAAGCAATGCAATCATCTTATCTACCGTTTCCATTTTTCTTTTCCCATGCCTTTTAAAATATCAAGAGACACGTCTACAAAAGTGCCATGCATTGGCCGGGAATCAAACCCGGGCCTCCCGCGTGGCAGGCGAGAATTCTACCACTGAACCACCAATGCCTTACATGCTGCACACTGGCACTACAGTGCTCTGGACCATTGCAGGCCAGAGCAGCTGATTTAACAGAGCACTGCAGTGACATGAGGATGGCGCCAGCTCCGGTGGGTGAATGGGAGCTGCGCTGCCCTGGCAGTCCTTCTCACTCACTTGGCCACGAACGGCCAGGTTCTATAGACAGGAAAAGTGGACAGAGGCAAGCACACTGGTAGATGAGGGTGGCCTTTGTATGGGTCGCTACTCTGAGTGCAGTTCCCTGAGCACCGTGCCTCAGGAAAGCCAGACTTCTACCGCAGGACTCAGGGGATATCTTTGCAGCCACACAAGGCTGACACCCTTTCAATCTGGGCTTCTGGGGTCTTCTGGGAATTATTTGCATAATAGGTTTCCCGCCTTAAGTTGAAACTGCCGTTCCATCTTCTGCTAAAAGAGGGCAGCAGAGTGCTTTCTTTGCGCAGAAAACAGACAAGCAATGCAATCATCTTATCTACCGTTTCCATTTTTCTTTTCCCATGCCTTTTAAAATATCAAGAGACACGTCTACAAAAGTGCCATGCATTGGCCGGGAATCAAACCCGGGCCTCCCGCGTGGCAGGCGAGAATTCTACCACTGAACCACCAATGCCTTACATGCTGCACACTGGCGCTACAGTGCTCTGGACCATTGCAGGCCAGAGCAGCTGATTTAACAGAGCACTGCAGTGACATGAGGATGGCGCCAGCTCCGGTGGGTGAATGGGAGCTGCGCTGCCCTGGCAGTCCTTCTCACTCACTTGGCCACGAACGGCCAGGTTCTATCGACAGGAAAAGTGGACAGAGGCAAGCACACTGGTAGATGAGGGTGGCCTTTGTATGGGTCGCTACTCTGAGTGCAGTTCCCTGAGCACCGTGCCTCAGGAAAGCCAGACTTCTACCGCAGGACTCAGGGGATATCTTTGCAGCCACACAAGGCTGACACCCTTTCAATCTGGGCTTCTGGGGTCTTCTGGGAATTATTTGCATAATAGGTTTCCCGCCTTAAATTGAAACTGCCGTTCCATCTTCTGCTAAAAGAGGGCAGCAGAGTGCTTTCTTTGCGCAGAAAACAGACAAGCAATGCAATCATCTTATCTACCGTTTCCATTTTTCTTTTCCCATGCCTTTTAAAATATCAAGAGACACGTCTACAAAAGTGCCATGCATTGGCCGGGAATCGAACCAGGGCCTCCCACTTGGGAAGCGAGAATTCTACCACTGAGCTACCAATGCCTGACAAGCAGCATTACTGCGGTAGAGCACTTGATTTAACACACCTGCCAGTTCCATGCGAATGGTCACTCGTAAACTCTTGACTTCTGCTGAAAGCCTCATTGAAGGCCTTTGCAGACGTGTGAGACTGGCACCTACTCGGGCTGGGCCTCTATGAGCTGTTTGCATAATCTGAGATTGCCCTGCTTCCAGTCAAGGCGCAGCGGCCCCTTCTACTAAAAGGGATCAGCAGAGTGATCGCTAGTAGCAGAAATAAGGCAAGCAAGGCAATCAAGGCTTGTTTTTTTGTTCGGTCTCTTCCTTTTCACGATGCTTCAAAGTCAACGAAAGGTACATGTGCAAAACGCTCATGCATTGGCCGGGAATCGAACCCGGGCCTCCCGCGTGGCAGGCGAGAATTCTGCCACTGAACCACCAATGCCTTACATGCTGCACACTGGCGCTACAGTGCTCTGGACCATTGCAGCCCAGAGCAGCTGATTTAACAGAGCACTGCAGTGACATGAGGATGGCGCCAGCTCCGGTGGGTGAATGGGAGCTGCGCTGCCCTGGCAGTCCTTCTCACTCACTTGGCCACGAACGGCCACGAACGGCCAGGTTCTATAGACAGGAAAAGTGGACAGAGGCAAGCACACTGGTAGATGAGGGTGGCCTTTGTATGGGTCGCTACTCTGAGTGCAGTTCCCTGAGCACCGTGCCTCAGGAAAGCCAGACTTCTACCGCAGGACTCAGGGGATATCTTTGCAGCCACACGAGGCTGACACCCTTTCAATCTGGGCTTCTGGGGTCTTCTGGGAATTATTTGCATAATAGAAGGTTTCCCGCCTTAAGTTGAAACTGCAGTTCCATCTTCTGCTAAAAGAGGGCAGCAGATTGCTTTCTTTGCGCAGAAAACAGACAAGCAATGCAATCATCTTATCTACCGTTTCCATTTTTCTTTTCCCATGCCTTTTAAAATATCAAGAGACACGTCTACAAAAGTGCCATGCATTGGCCGGGAATCGAACCCGGGCCTCCCGCTTGGGAAGCGAGAATTCTACCACTGAACTACCAATGCTTGACAAGCAGCATTACTGCGGTAGAGCGCTTGATTTAACACACCTGCCAGTTCCATGCGAATGGTCACTCGTAAACTCTTGACTTCTGCTGAAAGCCTCATTGAAGGCCTTTGCAGACGTGTGAGACTGGCACCTACTCGGGCTGGGCCTCTATGAGCGTTTTGCATAATCTGAGATTGCCCTGCTTCCAGTCAAGGCGCAGCGGCCCCTTCTACTAAAAGGGATCAGCAGAGTGATCGCTAGTAGCAGAAATAAGGCAAGCAAGGCAATCAAGGCTTGTTTTTTTGTTCGGTCTCTTCCTTTTCACGATGCTTCAAAGTCAACGAAAGGTACATGTGCAAAACGCTCATGCATTGGCCGGGAATCGAACCCGGGCCTCCCGCGTGGCAGGCGAGAATTCTACCACTGAACCACCAATGCCTTACATGCTGCACACTGGCGCTACAGTGCTCTGGACCATTGCAGCCCAGAGCAGCTGATTTAACAGAGCACTGCAGTGGCATGAGGATGGCGCCAGCTCCGGTGGGTGAATGGGAGCTGCGCTGCCCTGGCAGTCCTTCTCACTCACTTGGCCACGAACGGCCACGAACGGCCAGGTTCTATAGACAGGAAAAGTGGACAGAGGCAAGCACACTGGTAGATGAGGGTGGCCTTTGTATGGGTCGCTACTCTGAGTGCAGTTCCCTGAGCACCGTGCCTCAGGAAAGCCAGACTTCTACCGCAGGACTCAGGGGATATCTTTGCAGCCACACGAGGCTGACACCCTTTCAATCTGGGCTTCTGGGGTCTTCTGGGAATTATTTGCATAATAGGTTTCCCGCCTTAAGTTGAAACTGCCGTTCCATCTTCTGCTAAAAGAGGGCAGCAGAGTGCTTTCTTTGCGCAGAAAACAGACAAGCAATGCAATCATCTTATCTACCGTTTCCATTTTTCTTTTCCCATGCCTTTTAAAATATCAAGAGACACGTCTACAAAAGTGCCATGCATTGGCCGGGAATCGAACCCGGGCCTCCCGCTTGGGAAGCGAGAATTCTACCACTGAACTACCAATGCCTGACAAGCAGCATTACTGCGGTAGAGCACTTGATTTAACACACCTGCCAGTTCCATGCGAATGGTCACTCGTAAACTCTTGACTTCTGCTGAAAGCCTCATTGAAGGCCTTTGCAGACGTGTGAGACTGGCACCTACTCGGGCTGGGCCTCTATGAGCTGTTTGCATAATCTGAGATTGCCCTGCTTCCAGTCAAGGCGCAGCGGCCCCTTCTACTAAAAGGGATCAGCAGAGTGATCGCTAGTAGCAGAAATAAGGCAAGCAAGGCAATCAAGGCTTGTTTTTTTGTTCGGTCTCTTCCTTTTCACGATGCTTCAAAGTCAACGAAAGGTACATGTGCAAAACGCTCATGCATTGGCCGGGAATCGAACCCGGGCCTCCCGCGTGGCAGGCGAGAATTCTACCACTGAACCACCAATGCCTTACATGCTGCACACTGGCGCTACAGTGCTCTGGACCATTGCAGCCCAGAGCAGCTGATTTAACAGAGCACTGCAGTGACATGAGGATGGCGCCAGCTCCGGTGGGTGAATGGGAGCTGCGCTGCCCTGGCAGTCCTTCTCACTCCCTTGGCCACGAACGGCCACGAACGGCCAGGTTCTATAGACAGGAAAAGTGGACAGAGGCAAGCACACTGGTAGATGAGGGTGGCCTTTGTATGGGTCGCTACTCTGAGTGCAGTTCCCTGAGCACCGTGCCTCAGGAAAGCCAGACTTCTACTGCAGGACTCAGGGGATATCTTTGCAGCCACACGAGGCTGACACCCTTTCAATCTGGGCTTCTGGGGTCTTCTGGGAATTATTTGCATAATAGAAGGTTTCCCGCCTTAAGTTGAAACTGCAGTTCCATCTTCTGCTAAAAGAGGGCAGCAGATTGCTTTCTTTGCGCAGAAAACAGACAAGCAATGCAATCATCTTATCTACCGTTTCCATTTTTCTTTTCCCATGCCTTTTAAAATATCAAGAGACACGTCTACAAAAGTGCCATGCATTGGCCGGGAATCGAACCCGGGCCTCCCGCTTGGGAAGCGAGAATTCTACCACTGAACTACCAAAGCTTGACAAGCAGCATTACTGCCGTAGAGCGCTTGATTTAACACACATGCCAGTTCCATGCGAATGGTCACTCGTAAACTCTTGACTTCTGCTGAAAGCCTCATTGAAGGCCTTTGCAGACGTGTGAGACTGGCACCTACTCGGGCTGGGCCTCTATGAGCTGTTTGCATAATCTGAGATTGCCCTGCTTCCAGTCAAGGCGCAGCGGCCCCTTCTACTAAAAGGGATCAGCAGAGTGATCGCTAGTAGCAGAAATAAGGCAAGCAAGGCAATCAAGGCTTGTTTTTTTGTTCGGTCTCTTCCTTTTCACGATGCTTCAAAGTCAACGAAAGGTACATGTGCAAAACGCTCATGCATTGGCCGGGAATCGAACCCGGGCCTCCCGCGTGGCAGGCGAGAATTCTACCACTGAACCACCAATGCCTTACATGCTGCACACTGGCGCTACAGTGCTCTGGACCATTGCAGCCCAGAGCAGCTGATTTAACAGAGCACTGCAGTGACATGAGGATGGCGCCAGCTCCGGTGGGTGAATGGGAGCTGCGCTGCCCTGGCAGTCCTTCTCACTCACTTGGCCACGAACGGCCACGAACGGCCAGGTTCTATAGACAGGAAAAGTGGACAGAGGCAAGCACACTGGTAGATGAGGGTGGCCTTTGTATGGGTCGCTACTCTGAGTGCAGTTCCCTGAGCACCGTGCCTCAGGAAAGCCAGACTTCTACCGCAGGACTCAGGGGATATCTTTGCAGCCACACGAGGCTGACACCCTTTCAATCTGGGCTTCTGGGGTCTTCTGGGAATTATTTGCATAATAGAAGGTTTCCCGCCTTAAGTTGAAACTGCAGTTCCATCTTCTGCTAAAAGAGGGCAGCAGATTGCTTTCTTTGCGCAGAAAACAGACAAGCAATGCAATCATCTTATCTACCGTTTCCATTTTTCTTTTCCCATGCCTTTTAAAATATCAAGAGACACGTCTACAAAAGTGCCATGCATTGGCCGGGAATCGAACCCGGGCCTCCCGCTTGGGAAGCGAGAATTCTACCACTGAACTACCAATGCTTGACAAGCAGCATTACTGCGGTAGAGCGCTTGATTTAACACACCTGCCAGTTCCATGCGAATGGTCACTCGTAAACTCTTGACTTCTGCTGAAAGCCTCATTGAAGGCCTTTGCAGACGTGTGAGACTGGCACCTACTCGGGCTGGGCCTCTATGAGCGTTTTGCATAATCTGAGATTGCCCTGCTTCCAGTCAAGGCGCAGCGGCCCCTTCTACTAAAAGGGATCAGCAGAGTGATCGCTAGTAGCAGAAATAAGGCAAGCAAGGCAATCAAGGCTTGTTTTTTTGTTCGGTCTCTTCCTTTTCACGATGCTTCAAAGTCAACGAAAGGTACATGTGCAAAACGCTCATGCATTGGCCGGGAATCGAACCCGGGCCTCCCGCGTGGCAGGCGAGAATTCTACCACTGAACCACCAATGCCTTACATGCTGCACACTGGCGCTACAGTGCTCTGGACCATTGCAGCCCAGAGCAGCTGATTTAACAGAGCACTGCAGTGGCATGAGGATGGCGCCAGCTCCGGTGGGTGAATGGGAGCTGCGCTGCCCTGGCAGTCCTTCTCACTCACTTGGCCACGAACGGCCACGAACGGCCAGGTTCTATAGACAGGAAAAGTGGACAGAGGCAAGCACACTGGTAGATGAGGGTGGCCTTTGTATGGGTCGCTACTCTGAGTGCAGTTCCCTGAGCACCGTGCCTCAGGAAAGCCAGACTTCTACCGCAGGACTCAGGGGATATCTTTGCAGCCACACGAGGCTGACACCCTTTCAATCTGGGCTTCTGGGGTCTTCTGGGAATTATTTGCATAATAGGTTTCCCGCCTTAAGTTGAAACTGCCGTTCCATCTTCTGCTAAAAGAGGGCAGCAGAGTGCTTTCTTTGCGCAGAAAACAGACAAGCAATGCAATCATCTTATCTACCGTTTCCATTTTTCTTTTCCCATGCCTTTTAAAATATCAAGAGACACGTCTACAAAAGTGCCATGCATTGGCCGGGAATCGAACCCGGGCCTCCCGCTTGGGAAGCGAGAATTCTACCACTGAACTACCAATGCCTGACAAGCAGCATTACTGCGGTAGAGCACTTGATTTAACACACCTGCCAGTTCCATGCGAATGGTCACTCGTAAACTCTTGACTTCTGCTGAAAGCCTCATTGAAGGCCTTTGCAGACGTGTGAGACTGGCACCTACTCGGGCTGGGCCTCTATGAGCTGTTTGCATAATCTGAGATTGCCCTGCTTCCAGTCAAGGCGCAGCGGCCCCTTCTACTAAAAGGGATCAGCAGAGTGATCGCTAGTAGCAGAAATAAGGCAAGCAAGGCAATCAAGGCTTGTTTTTTTGTTCGGTCTCTTCCTTTTCACGATGCTTCAAAGTCAACGAAAGGTACATGTGCAAAACGCTCATGCATTGGCCGGGAATCGAACCCGGGCCTCCCGCGTGGCAGGCGAGAATTCTACCACTGAACCACCAATGCCTTACATGCTGCACACTGGCGCTACAGTGCTCTGGACCATTGCAGCCCAGAGCAGCTGATTTAACAGAGCACTGCAGTGACATGAGGATGGCGCCAGCTCCGGTGGGTGAATGGGAGCTGCGCTGCCCTGGCAGTCCTTCTCACTCCCTTGGCCACGAACGGCCACGAACGGCCAGGTTCTATAGACAGGAAAAGTGGACAGAGGCAAGCACACTGGTAGATGAGGGTGGCCTTTGTATGGGTCGCTACTCTGAGTGCAGTTCCCTGAGCACCGTGCCTCAGGAAAGCCAGACTTCTACTGCAGGACTCAGGGGATATCTTTGCAGCCACACGAGGCTGACACCCTTTCAATCTGGGCTTCTGGGGTCTTCTGGGAATTATTTGCATAATAGAAGGTTTCCCGCCTTAAGTTGAAACTGCAGTTCCATCTTCTGCTAAAAGAGGGCAGCAGATTGCTTTCTTTGCGCAGAAAACAGACAAGCAATGCAATCATCTTATCTACCGTTTCCATTTTTCTTTTCCCATGCCTTTTAAAATATCAAGAGACACGTCTACAAAAGTGCCATGCATTGGCCGGGAATCGAACCCGGGCCTCCCGCTTGGGAAGCGAGAATTCTACCACTGAACTACCAAAGCTTGACAAGCAGCATTACTGCCGTAGAGCGCTTGATTTAACACACATGCCAGTTCCATGCGAATGGTCACTCGTAAACTCTTGACTTCTGCTGAAAGCCTCATTGAAGGCCTTTGCAGACGTGTGAGACTGGCACCTACTCGGGCTGGGCCTCTATGAGCTGTTTGCATAATCTGAGATTGCCCTGCTTCCAGTCAAGGCGCAGCGGCCCCTTCTACTAAAAGGGATCAGCAGAGTGATCGCTAGTAGCAGAAATAAGGCAAGCAAGGCAATCAAGGCTTGTTTTTTTGTTCGGTCTCTTCCTTTTCACGATGCTTCAAAGTCAACGAAAGGTACATGTGCAAAACGCTCATGCATTGGCCGGGAATCGAACCCGGGCCTCCCGCGTGGCAGGCGAGAATTCTACCACTGAACCACCAATGCCTTACATGCTGCACACTGGCGCTACAGTGCTCTGGACCATTGCAGCCCAGAGCAGCTGATTTAACAGAGCACTGCAGTGACATGAGGATGGCGCCAGCTCCGGTGGGTGAATGGGAGCTGCGCTGCCCTGGCAGTCCTTCTCACTCACTTGGCCACGAACGGCCACGAACGGCCAGGTTCTATAGACAGGAAAAGTGGACAGAGGCAAGCACACTGGTAGATGAGGGTGGCCTTTGTATGGGTCGCTACTCTGAGTGCAGTTCCCTGAGCACCGTGCCTCAGGAAAGCCAGACTTCTACCGCAGGACTCAGGGGATATCTTTGCAGCCACACGAGGCTGACACCCTTTCAATCTGGGCTTCTGGGGTCTTCTGGGAATTATTTGCATAATAGAAGGTTTCCCGCCTTAAGTTGAAACTGCAGTTCCATCTTCTGCTAAAAGAGGGCAGCAGATTGCTTTCTTTGCGCAGAAAACAGACAAGCAATGCAATCATCTTATCTACCGTTTCCATTTTTCTTTTCCCATGCCTTTTAAAATATCAAGAGACACGTCTACAAAAGTGCCATGCATTGGCCGGGAATCGAACCCGGGCCTCCCGCTTGGGAAGCGAGAATTCTACCACTGAACTACCAATGCTTGACAAGCAGCATTACTGCGGTAGAGCGCTTGATTTAACACACCTGCCAGTTCCATGCGAATGGTCACTCGTAAACTCTTGACTTCTGCTGAAAGCCTCATTGAAGGCCTTTGCAGACGTGTGAGACTGGCACCTACTCGGGCTGGGCCTCTATGAGCGTTTTGCATAATCTGAGATTGCCCTGCTTCCAGTCAAGGCGCAGCGGCCCCTTCTACTAAAAGGGATCAGCAGAGTGATCGCTAGTAGCAGAAATAAGGCAAGCAAGGCAATCAAGGCTTGTTTTTTTGTTCGGTCTCTTCCTTTTCACGATGCTTCAAAGTCAACGAAAGGTACATGTGCAAAACGCTCATGCATTGGCCGGGAATCGAACCCGGGCCTCCCGCGTGGCAGGCGAGAATTCTACCACTGAACCACCAATGCCTTACATGCTGCACACTGGCGCTACAGTGCTCTGGACCATTGCAGCCCAGAGCAGCTGATTTAACAGAGCACTGCAGTGGCATGAGGATGGCGCCAGCTCCGGTGGGTGAATGGGAGCTGCGCTGCCCTGGCAGTCCTTCTCACTCACTTGGCCACGAACGGCCACGAACGGCCAGGTTCTATAGACAGGAAAAGTGGACAGAGGCAAGCACACTGGTAGATGAGGGTGGCCTTTGTATGGGTCGCTACTCTGAGTGCAGTTCCCTGAGCACCGTGCCTCAGGAAAGCCAGACTTCTACCGCAGGACTCAGGGGATATCTTTGCAGCCACACGAGGCTGACACCCTTTCAATCTGGGCTTCTGGGGTCTTCTGGGAATTATTTGCATAATAGGTTTCCCGCCTTAAGTTGAAACTGCCGTTCCATCTTCTGCTAAAAGAGGGCAGCAGAGTGCTTTCTTTGCGCAGAAAACAGACAAGCAATGCAATCATCTTATCTACCGTTTCCATTTTTCTTTTCCCATGCCTTTTAAAATATCAAGAGACACGTCTACAAAAGTGCCATGCATTGGCCGGGAATCGAACCCGGGCCTCCCGCTTGGGAAGCGAGAATTCTACCACTGAACTACCAATGCCTGACAAGCAGCATTACTGCGGTAGAGCACTTGATTTAACACACCTGCCAGTTCCATGCGAATGGTCACTCGTAAACTCTTGACTTCTGCTGAAAGCCTCATTGAAGGCCTTTGCAGACGTGTGAGACTGGCACCTACTCGGGCTGGGCCTCTATGAGCTGTTTGCATAATCTGAGATTGCCCTGCTTCCAGTCAAGGCGCAGCGGCCCCTTCTACTAAAAGGGATCAGCAGAGTGATCGCTAGTAGCAGAAATAAGGCAAGCAAGGCAATCAAGGCTTGTTTTTTTGTTCGGTCTCTTCCTTTTCACGATGCTTCAAAGTCAACGAAAGGTACATGTGCAAAACGCTCATGCATTGGCCGGGAATCGAACCCGGGCCTCCCGCGTGGCAGGCGAGAATTCTACCACTGAACCACCAATGCCTTACATGCTGCACACTGGCGCTACAGTGCTCTGGACCATTGCAGCCCAGAGCAGCTGATTTAACAGAGCACTGCAGTGACATGAGGATGGCGCCAGCTCCGGTGGGTGAATGGGAGCTGCGCTGCCCTGGCAGTCCTTCTCACTCCCTTGGCCACGAACGGCCACGAACGGCCAGGTTCTATAGACAGGAAAAGTGGACAGAGGCAAGCACACTGGTAGATGAGGGTGGCCTTTGTATGGGTCGCTACTCTGAGTGCAGTTCCCTGAGCACCGTGCCTCAGGAAAGCCAGACTTCTACTGCAGGACTCAGGGGATATCTTTGCAGCCACACGAGGCTGACACCCTTTCAATCTGGGCTTCTGGGGTCTTCTGGGAATTATTTGCATAATAGAAGGTTTCCCGCCTTAAGTTGAAACTGCAGTTCCATCTTCTGCTAAAAGAGGGCAGCAGATTGCTTTCTTTGCGCAGAAAACAGACAAGCAATGCAATCATCTTATCTACCGTTTCCATTTTTCTTTTCCCATGCCTTTTAAAATATCAAGAGACACGTCTACAAAAGTGCCATGCATTGGCCGGGAATCGAACCCAGGCCTCCCGCTTGGGAAGCGAGAATTCTACCACTGAACTACCAATGCTTGACAAGCAGCATTACTGCGGTAGAGCGCTTGATTTAACACACCTGCCAGTTCCATGCGAATGGTCACTCGTAAACTCTTGACTTCTGCTGAAAGCCTCATTGAAGGCCTTTGCAGACGTGTGAGACTGGCACCTACTCGGGCTGGGCCTCTATGAGCGTTTTGCATAATCTGAGATTGCCCTGCTTCCAGTCAAGGCGCAGCGGCCCCTTCTACTAAAAGGGATCAGCAGAGTGATCGCTAGTAGCAGAAATAAGGCAAGCAAGGCAATCAAGGCTTGTTTTTTTGTTCGGTCTCTTCCTTTTCACGATGCTTCAAAGTCAACGAAAGGTACATGTGCAAAACGCTCATGCATTGGCCGGGAATCGAACCCGGGCCTCCCGCGTGGCAGGCGAGAATTCTACCACTGAACCACCAATGCCTTACATGCTGCACACTGGCGCTACAGTGCTCTGGACCATTGCAGCCCAGAGCAGCTGATTTAACAGAGCACTGCAGTGACATGAGGATGGCGCCAGCTCCGGTGGGTGAATGGGAGCTGCGCTGCCCTGGCAGTCCTTCTCACTCACTTGGCCACGAACGGCCACGAACGGCCAGGTTCTATAGACAGGAAAAGTGGACAGAGGCAAGCACACTGGTAGATGAGGGTGGCCTTTGTATGGGTCGCTACTCTGAGTGCAGTTCCCTGAGCACCGTGCCTCAGGAAAGCCAGACTTCTACCGCAGGACTCAGGGGATATCTTTGCAGCCACACGAGGCTGACACCCTTTCAATCTGGGCTTCTGGGGTCTTCTGGGAATTATTTGCATAATAGGTTTCCCGCCTTAAGTTGAAACTGCCGTTCCATCTTCTGCTAAAAGAGGGCAGCAGAGTGCTTTCTTTGCGCAGAAAACAGACAAGCAATGCAATCATCTTATCTACCGTTTCCATTTTTCTTTTCCCATGCCTTTTAAAATATCAAGAGACACGTCTACAAAAGTGCCATGCATTGGCCGGGAATCGAACCCGGGCCTCCCGCTTGGGAAGCGAGAATTCTACCACTGAACTACCAATGCTTGACAAGCAGCATTACTGCGGTAGAGCGCTTGATTTAACACACCTGCCAGTTCCATGCGAATGGTCACTCGTAAACTCTTGACTTCTGCTGAAAGCCTCATTGAAGGCCTTTGCAGACGTGTGAGACTGGCACCTACTCGGGCTGGGCCTCTATGAGCGTTTTGCATAATCTGAGATTGCCCTGCTTCCAGTCAAGGCGCAGCGGCCCCTTCTACTAAAAGGGATCAGCAGAGTGATCGCTAGTAGCAGAAATAAGGCAAGCAAGGCAATCAAGGCTTGTTTTTTTGTTCGGTCTCTTCCTTTTCACGATGCTTCAAAGTCAACGAAAGGTACATGTGCAAAACGCTCATGCATTGGCCGGGAATCGAACCCGGGCCTCCCGCGTGGCAGGCGAGAATTCTACCACTGAACCACCAATGCCTTACATGCTGCACACTGGCGCTACAGTGCTCTGGA